>NW_027517220.1:0-25059 GCF_048772815.1 Callospermophilus lateralis
AGACACTCGTAATTTCTTAGAAGCTTGGCAACCCCTCTCAATGAAAGTGCTTTTCCACAGTCTGTGCCTAGGGCTACTTGAAGATGAAACAAACCATAGAGACAAAACTGAGAACTCCTTTATTTGTCAAGTTTCAAAGAGCTACTACAAACCATGTTAGATTTAGAGTTCCAAATTCATCCATCTCTATAGGAGAGAATAGAGGGAAACCTAAATATAAAAACTGCTACTGTAGACGAACGCTTCAACCTAGAAGAACAAAATTTGGTGAGCCAAGTGGGATTTGTGTACTGATCATTAGCAACATGTATCATCAAGATTCGGTGAAAAAATATTTGCTGGTATTTCGGAAACTCGTTATTTCTTAGAAGCTTGGCAACCCCTCTCAATGAAAGTGCTTTTCCACAGTCTGTGCATAGGGCTACTTGAAGAGGAAACAAACCATAGAGACAAAACTGAGAACTCCTTTATTTTGTCAAGTTTCAAAGAGCTACTACAAACCATGTTGGATTTAGAGTTCCAAATTCATCTATCTATATATGAGAAAACAGAGGGAAACCTAAATATAAAAACTGCTACTGTAGACGAACGCTTCAACCTAGAAGAACAAAATTTGGTGAGCCAAGTGGGATTTGTGTACTGATCATTAGCACCAATTATCATCAAGATTGGGTGAAAAAATATTTGCTGGTATTTCGTGAACTCGTTATTTCTTAGAAGCTTGGCAACCCCTCCAATGAAAGTGCTTTTCCACAGTCTGTGCGTAGGGCTACTTGAAGAGGAAACAAACCATAGAGACAAAACTACGAACTCCTTTATTTTTTTCAATTTTCAAAGAGCTACTACAAACCATGTTGGATTTAGAGTTCAAATTCATCTATCTGTATAGGAGAGAACAGAGGGAAACCTAAATATAAAAACTCCTACTGTAAACGAACGCTTCAACCTAGAAGAACAAAATTTTGTGAGCCAAGTGGGATTGGTGTACTGATCATTATCACAAAGTATCATCAAGAGTGTTTGAAAAAATATTTGCTGGTATTTCGGAAACCCTTCATTTCTTAGAAGCTTGGCAACCCCTCTCAATGAAAGTGCTTTTCCACAGTCTGTGCCTAGGGCTCCTTGAAGATTAATCAAACCACAGAGACAAAAGTAAGAACTCCTTTATTTTGTCAAGTTTCAAAGAGCTACTACAAACCATGTTTTATTTGGAGTTCCAAATTCATCTATCTAAATAGGAGAGAACAGAGGGAAACCTAAATATAAAAACTGCTACTGTAGACGAAAGCTTCAAACTAGAAGAACAAAATTTGGTGAGCCAAGTGGGATAAGTGTCCTGATCATTACCACCAAGTATCATCAAGATTGGGTGAAAAAATATTTGCTGGTATTTCAGACACTCGTAATTTCTTAGAAGCTTGGCAACCCCTCTCAATGAAAGTGCTTTTCCACAGTCTGTGCCTAGGGCTACTTGAAGATGAAACAAACCATAGAGACAAAACTGAGAACTCCTTTATTTGTCAAGTTTCAAAGAGCTACTACAAACCATGTTAGATTTAGAGTTCCAAATTCATCCATCTCTATAGGAGAGAATAGAGGGAAACCTAAATATAAAAACTGCTACTGTAGACGAACGCTTCAACCTAGAAGAACAAAATTTGGTGAGCCAAGTGGGATTTGTGTACTGATCATTAGCAACATGTATCATCAAGATTCGGTGAAAAAATATTTGCTGGTATTTCGGAAACTCGTTATTTCTTAGAAGCTTGGCAACCCCTCTCAATGAAAGTGCTTTTCCACAGTCTGTGCATAGGGCTACTTGAAGAGGAAACAAACCATAGAGACAAAACTGAGAACTCCTTTATTTTGTCAAGTTTCAAAGAGCTACTACAAACCATGTTTTATTTGGAGTTCCAAATTCATCTATCTAAATAGGAGAGAACAGAGGGAAACCTAAATATAAAAACTGCTACTGTAGACGAAAGCGTCAAACTAGAAGAACAAAATTTGGTGAGCCAAGTGGGATAAGTGTCCTGATCATTACCACCAAGTATCATCAAGTTTGGGTGAAAAAATATTTGCTGGTATTTCAGAAACTCGAAATTTCTTAGAAGCTGGGCAACCCCTATCAATGAAAGTGCTTTTCCACAGTTTGTGACTAGGGCTACTGGAAGAGGAAAAAAAGCATAGAGACAAAACTGAGAACTCCTTTATTTTGTCAAGTTTCAAAGAGCTACTAAAAACCATGTTGGATTTAGAGTTCCAAATTAATCTATCTAAATAGGAGAGAACAGAGTGAAACCTAAATATAAAAACTGCTACTGTAGAAGAATGTTTCAAACTAGAAGAACAAAATTTGGTGAGCCAAGTGGGATTGGTGTACTGATCATTACCACCAAGTATCATCAAGATTGGGTGAAAAAATATTTGCTTGTATTTCGGAAACTCGTTATTTCTTAGAAGCTTGGCAACCCCTCTCAATGAAAGTGCTTTTCCACAGTCTGTGCCTAGGGCTACTTGAAGATGAAACAAACCATAGAGACAAAACTGAGAACTCCTTTATTTGTCAAGTTTCAAAGAGCTACTACAAACCATTTTGTATTTAGAGTTCCAAATTCATCTCTCTATATAGGAGTGAACAGAGGGAAACCTAAATATAAAAACTGCTACTGTAGACGAACGCTTCAACCTAGGAGAACAAAATTTGGTGAGCCAAGTGGGATTTGTGTACTGATCATTACCACCAAGTATCATCAAGATTGGGTAAAAAAATATTTGCTGGTATTTCGGAAACTCGTTATTACTTAGAAGCTTGGCAACCCCTCTCAATTAAAGTGCTTTTCCACAGTCTGTGCCTAGGGCTACTTGAAGAGGAAACAAACCATAGAGACAAAACTGAGAACTCCTTTATTTTGACAAGTTTCAAAGAGCTACTACAATCCAAGTTGGATTTAGAGTTCCAAATTCATCTATCTATATAGGAGAGAACAGAGAGAAACCTAAATATAAAAACTTCTACTGTAGATGAACCCTTCAAACTAGAATAACAAAATTTGGTGAGCCAAGTGGGATTTGTGTACTGATCATCACCACCAAGTATCATCAAGATTGGTGAAAAAATATTTTCTGGTATTTCGGAAACTCGTTATTTTTTAGAAGCTTGGCAACCCCTCTCAGTGAAAGTGCTTTTCCACAGTCTGTGCCTAGGGCTACCTGAAGAGGAAACAAACCATAGGGACAAAACTGAGAACTCCTTTATTTTGTCAAGTTTCAAAGAGCTACTAAAAACCATGTTGGATTTAGAATTCCAAATTCATCTATCTGTATAGGAGAGAACAGAGGGAAACCTAAATATAAAAACTGCTACTGTAGACGAACGCTTCAATCTAGAAGAACAAAATATGGTGAGCCAAGTGGGATTTGTGTACTGATCATTAGCACCAATTATCATCAAGATTGGGTGAAAAAATATTTGCTGGTATTTCGGAAACTCGTTATTTCTTAGAAGCTTGGCAACCCCTCTCAATGAAAGTGCTTTTCCACAGTCTGTGCCTAGGGCTACTTGAAGAGGAAACAAACCATAGAGACAAAACTGAAAACTCCTTTATTTTGTCAAGTTTCAAAGAGCTACTACAAACCATGTTGGATTTAGCGTTCAACTTCATCTATCTGTATAGGAGAAAACAGAGGGAAACCTAAATATAAAAACTGCTACTGTAAAGGAACGCTTCAACCTAGAAGAACAAAATTTGGTGAGTCAAGTGGGAATTTTGTACCAATCATTGCCACCCAGTATCATGAAGATTGGGTGAAAAAATATTTGCTGGTATTTCGGAAACACGTTATTTCTTGGAAGCTTGGCAACCCCTTTCAATGAAAGTGCTTTCCCAGAGTCTGTGCCTAGGGCTACTTAAAGTGGAAACAAACCATAGAGACAAAACTGAGAACTCCTTTATTTTGTCAAGTTTCAAAGAGGTACTACAAACCATGTTGGATTTAGAGTTCCAAATTCATCTCTCTATATATGAGAGAACAGAGTGAAACCTAAATATAAAAACTTCTACTGTAGACGAACGCTTAAACCTAGAAGAACAAAATTTGGTGAGCCAAGTGGAGTTTGTGTACTGATCATTACCACCAAGTATCCTCAAGATTGGGTGAAAAAATATTTCCTGGTATTTCGGAAATTCGTAATTTCTTAGAAGCTTGGCAACCCCTCTCAATGAAAGTGCTTTTCCACAGTCTGAGCCTAGGGCTACTTGAAGATTAAACACAAAATAGAGACAAAACTGAGAACTCCTTTATTTTGTCAAGTTTCAAAGAGCTACTACAAACCATGTTTTATTTGGAGTTCCAAATTCATCTATCTAAATAGGAGAGAACAGAGGGAAACCTAAATATAAAAACTGCTACTGTAGACGAACGCTTCAACCTAGAAGAACAAAATTTGGTGAGCCAAGTGGGATTGGTGTACTGATCATTATCACAAAGTATCATCAAGATTGTTTGAAAAAATATTTGCTGGTATTTCGGAAACTCTTTATTTCTTAGAAGCTTGGCAACCCCTCTCAATGAAAGTGCTTTTCCACAGTCTGAGCCTAGGGCTACTTGAAGATTAAACACACCATAGAGACAAAACTGAGAACTCCTTTATTTTGTCAAGTTTCAAAGAGCTACTACAAACCATGTTTTATTTGGAGTTCCAAATTCATCTATCTAAATAGGAGAGAACAGAGGGAAACCTAAATATAAAAACTGCTACTGTAGACGAAAGCTTCAAACTAGAAGAACAAAATTTGGTGAGCCAAGTGGGATAAGTGTCCTGATCATTACCACCAAGTATCATCAAGATTGGGTGAAAAAATATTTGCTGGTATTTCAGAAACTCGAAATTTCTTAGAAGCTGGGCAACCCCTATCAATGAAAGTGCTTTTCCACAGTTTGTGACTAGGGCTACTGGAAGAGGAAAAAAAGCATAGAGACAAAACTGAGAACTCCTTTATTTTGTCAAGTTTCAAAGAGCTACTAAAAACCATGTTGGATTTAGAGTTCCAAATTAATCTATCTAAATAGGAGAGAACAGAGTGAAACCTAAATATAAAAACTGCTACTGTAGAAGAAAGTTTCAAACTAGAAGAACAAAATTTGGTGAGCCAAGTGGGATTGGTGTACTGATCATTACCACCAAGTATCATCAAGATTGGGTGAAAAAATATTTGCTTGTATTTCGGAAACTCGTTATTTCTTAGAAGTTGGCAACCCCTCTCAATGAAAGTGCTTTTCCACAGTCTGTGCCTGGGGCTACCTGAAGAGGAATCAAACCATAGGGACAAAACTGAGAACTCCATTATTTTGTCAAGTTTCAAAGAGCTACTAAAAACCATGTTGGATTTAGAATTCCAAATTCATCTATCTGTATAGGAGAGAACAGAGGGAAACCTAAATATAAAAACTGTTACTGTAGAAGAACGCTTCAATCTAGAAGAACAAAATATGGTGAGCCAAGTGGGATTTGTGTACTGATCATTAGCACCAATTATCATCAAGATTGGGTGAAAAAATATTTGCTGGTATTTCGGAAACTCGTTATTTCTTAGAAGCTTGGCAACCCCTCTCAATGAAAGTGCTTTTCCACAGTCTGTGCCTAGGGCTACTTGAAGATTAAACAAACCACAGAGACAAAAGTAAGAACTCCTTTATTTTGTCAAGTTTCAAAGAGCTACTACAAAGCATGATTTATTTGGAGTTCCAAATTCATCTATCTAAATAGGAGAGAACAGATGGAAACCTAATTATAACAACTGCTACTGTAGACGAACGCTTCAACCTACAAGAACAAAATTTGGTGAGCCAAGTGGGATTTGTGTACTGATCATTACCACCAAGTATCATCAAGATTGGGTGAAAAAATACTTGCTGGTATTTCGGAAACTCGTTATTTCTTAGAAGCTTGGCAACCCCTCTCAATGAAAGTGCTTTTCCACAGTCTGTGCCTAGGGCTACTTGAAGAGGAAACAAACCATAGAGACAAAAGTGAGAACTCCTTTATTTTGTCAAGTTTCAAAGAGCTACTACAAACCATGTTAGATTTAGAGTTCCAAATTCATCCATCTCTATAGGAGAGAATAGAGGGAAACCTAAATATAAAAACTGCTACTGTAGACGAACGCTTCAACCTAGAAGAACAAAATTTGGTGAGCCAAGTGGGATTTGTGTACTGATCATTAGCAACATGTATCATCAAGATTCGGTGAAAAAATATTTGCTGGTATTTCGGAAACTCGTTATTTCTTAGAAGCTTTGGCAACCCCTCTCAATGAAAGTGCTTTTCCACAGTCTGTGCATAGGGCTACTTGAAGAGGAAACAAACCATAGAGACAAAACTGAGAACTCCTTTATTTTGTCAAGTTTCAAAGAGCTACTACAAACCATGTTGGATTTAGAGTTCCAAATTCATCTATCTATATATGAGAAAACAGAGGGAAACCTAAATATAAAAACTGCTACTGTAGACGAACGCTTCAACCTAGAAGAACAAAATTTGGTGAGCCAAGTGGGATTTGTGTACTGATCATTAGCACCAATTATCATCAAGATTGGGTGAAAAAATATTTGCTGGTATTTCGGGAACTCGTTATTTCTTAGAAGCTTGGCAACCCCTCCAATGAAAGTGCTTTTCCACATTCTGTGCGTAGGGCTACTTGAAGAGGAAACAAACCATAGAGACAAAACTACGAACTCCTTTATTTTTTCAATTTTCAAAGAGCTACTACAAACCATGTTGGATTTAGAGTTCAAATTCATCTATCTGTATAGGAGAGAACAGAGGGAAACCTAAATATAAAAACTCCTACTGTAAACGAACGCTTCAACCTAGAAGAACAAAATTTTGTGAGCCAAGTGGGATTGGTGTACTGATCATTATCACAAAGTATCATCAAGAGTGTTTGAAAAAATATTTGCTGGTATTTCGGAAACCCTTCATTTCTTAGAAGCTTGGCAACCCCCTCTCAATGAAAGTGCTTTTCCACAGTCTGTGCCTAGGGCTCCTTGAAGATTAATCAAACCACAGAGACAAAAGTAAGAACTCCTTTATTTTGTCAAGTTTCAAAGAGCTACTACAAACCATGTTTTATTTGGAGTTCCAAATTCATCTATCTAAATAGGAGAGAACAGAGGGAAACCTAAATATAAAAACTGCTACTGTAGACGAAAGCTTCAAACTAGAAGAACAAAATTTGGTGAGCCAAGTGGGATAAGTGTCCTGATCATTACCACCAAGTATCATCAAGATTGGGTGAAAAAATATTTGCTGGTATTTCAGACACTCGTAATTTCTTAGAAGCTTGGCAACCCCTCTCAATGAAAGTGCTTTTCCACAGTCTGTGCCTAGGGCTACTTGAAGATGAAACAAACCATAGAGACAAAACTGAGAACTCCTTTATTTGTCAAGTTTCAAAGAGCTACTACAAACCATGTTAGATTTAGAGTTCCAAATTCATCCATCTCTATAGGAGAGAATAGAGGGAAACCTAAATATAAAAACTGCTACTGTAGACGAACGCTTCAACCTAGAAGAACAAAATTTGGTGAGCCAAGTGGGATTTGTGTACTGATCATTAGCAACATGTATCATCAAGATTCGGTGAAAAAATATTTGCTGGTATTTCGGAAACTCGTTATTTCTTAGAAGCTTGGCAACCCCTCTCAATGAAAGTGCTTTTCCACAGTCTGTGCATAGGGCTACTTGAAGAGGAAACAAACCATAGAGACAAAACTGAGAACTCCTTTATTTTGTCAAGTTTCAAAGAGCTACTACAAACCATGTTGGATTTAGAGTTCCAAATTCATCTATCTATATATGAGAAAACAGAGGGAAACCTAAATATAAAAACTGCTACTGTAGACGAACGCTTCAACCTAGAAGAACAAAATTTGGTGAGCCAAGTGGGATTTGTGTACTGATCATTAGCACCAATTATCATCAAGATTGGGTGAAAAAATATTTGCTGGTATTTCGTGAACTCGTTATTTCTTAGAAGCTTGGCAACCCCTCCAATGAAAGTGCTTTTCCACAGTCTGTGCGTAGGGCTACTTGAAGAGGAAACAAACCATAGAGACAAAACTACGAACTCCTTTATTTTTTCAATTTTCAAAGAGCTACTACAAACCATGTTGGATTTAGAGTTCAAATTCATCTATCTGTATAGGAGAGAACAGAGGGAAACCTAAATATAAAAACTCCTACTGTAAACGAACGCTTCAACCTAGAAGAACAAAATTTTGTGAGCCAAGTGGGATTGGTGTACTGATCATTATCACAAAGTATCATCAAGAGTGTTTGAAAAAATATTTGCTGGTATTTCGGAAACCCTTCATTTCTTAGAAGCTTGGCAACCCCTCTCAATGAAAGTGCTTTTCCACAGTCTGTGCCTAGGGCTCCTTGAAGATTAATCAAACCACAGAGACAAAAGTAAGAACTCCTTTATTTTGTCAAGTTTCAAAGAGCTACTACAAACCATGTTTTATTTGGAGTTCCAAATTCATCTATCTAAATAGGAGAGAACAGAGGGAAACCTAAATATAAAAACTGCTACTGTAGACGAAAGCTTCAAACTAGAAGAACAAAATTTGGTGAGCCAAGTGGGATAAGTGTCCTGATCATTACCACCAAGTATCATCAAGATTGGGTGAAAAAATATTTGCTGGTATTTCAGACACTCGTAATTTCTTAGAAGCTTGGCAACCCCTCTCAATGAAAGTGCTTTTCCACAGTCTGTGCCTAGGGCTACTTGAAGATGAAACAAACCATAGAGACAAAACTGAGAACTCCTTTATTTGTCAAGTTTCAAAGAGCTACTACAAACCATGTTAGATTTAGAGTTCCAAATTCATCCATCTCTATAGGAGAGAATAGAGGGAAACCTAAATATAAAAACTGCTACTGTAGACGAACGCTTCAACCTAGAAGAACAAAATTTGGTGAGCCAAGTGGGATTTGTGTACTGATCATTAGCAACATGTATCATCAAGATTCGGTGAAAAAATATTTGCTGGTATTTCGGAAACTCGTTATTTCTTAGAAGCTTGGCAACCCCTCTCAATGAAAGTGCTTTTCCACAGTCTGTGCATAGGGCTACTTGAAGAGGAAACAAACCATACAGACAAAACTGAGAACTCCTTTATTTTGTCAAGTTTCAAAGAGCTACTACAAACCATGTTTTATTTGGAGTTCCAAATTCATCTATCTAAATAGGAGAGAACAGAGGGAAACCTAAATATAAAAACTGCTACTGTAGACGAAAGCGTCAAACTAGAAGAACAAAATTTGGTGAGCCAAGTGGGATAAGTGTCCTGATCATTACCACCAAGTATCATCAAGTTTGGGTGAAAAAATATTTGCTGGTATTTCAGAAACTCGAAATTTCTTAGAAGCTGGGCAACCCCTATCAATGAAAGTGCTTTTCCACAGTTTGTGACTAGGGCTACTGGAAGAGGAAAAAAAGCATAGAGACAAAACTGAGAACTCCTTTATTTTGTCAAGTTTCAAAGAGCTACTAAAAACCATGTTGGATTTAGAGTTCCAAATTAATCTATCTAAATAGGAGAGAACAGAGTGAAACCTAAATATAAAAACTGCTACTGTAGAAGAATGTTTCAAACTAGAAGAACAAAATTTGGTGAGCCAAGTGGGATTGGTGTACTGATCATTACCACCAAGTATCATCAAGATTGGGTGAAAAAATATTTGCTTGTATTTCGGAAACTCGTTATTTCTTAGAAGCTTGGCAACCCCTCTCAATGAAAGTGCTTTTCCACAGTCTGTGCCTAGGGCTACTTGAAGATGAAACAAACCATAGAGACAAAACTGAGAACTCCTTTATTTGTCAAGTTTCAAAGAGCTACTACAAACCATTTTGTATTTAGAGTTCCAAATTCATCTCTCTATATAGGAGTGAACAGAGGGAAACCTAAATATAAAAACTGCTACTGTAGACGAACGCTTCAACCTAGGAGAACAAAATTTGGTGAGCCAAGTGGGATTTGTGTACTGATCATTACCACCAAGTATCATCAAGATTGGGTAAAAAAATATTTGCTGGTATTTCGGAAACTCGTTATTACTTAGAAGCTTGGCAACCCCTCTCAATTAAAGTGCTTTTCCACAGTCTGTGCCTAGGGCTACTTGAAGAGGAAACAAACCATAGAGACAAAACTGAGAACTCCTTTATTTTGACAAGTTTCAAAGAGCTACTACAATCCAAGTTGGATTTAGAGTTCCAAATTCATCTATCTATATAGGAGAGAACAGAGAGAAACCTAAATATAAAAACTTCTACTGTAGATGAACCCTTCAAACTAGAATAACAAAATTTGGTGAGCCAAGTGGGATTTGTGTACTGATCATCACCACCAAGTATCATCAAGATTGGTGAAAAAATATTTTCTGGTATTTCGGAAACTCGTTATTTTTTAGAAGCTTGGCAACCCCTCTCAGTGAAAGTGCTTTTCCACAGTCTGTGCCTAGGGCTACCTGAAGAGGAAACAAACCATAGGGACAAAACTGAGAACTCCTTTATTTTGTCAAGTTTCAAAGAGCTACTAAAAACCATGTTGGATTTAGAATTCCAAATTCATCTATCTGTATAGGAGAGAACAGAGGGAAACCTAAATATAAAAACTGCTACTGTAGACGAACGCTTCAATCTAGAAGAACAAAATATGGTGAGCCAAGTGGGATTTGTGTACTGATCATTAGCACCAATTATCATCAAGATTGGGTGAAAAAATATTTGCTGGTATTTCGGAAACTCGTTATTTCTTAGAAGCTTGGCAACCCCTCTCAATGAAAGTGCTTTTCCACAGTCTGTGCCTAGGGCTACTTGAAGAGGAAACAAACCATAGAGACAAAACTGAAAACTCCTTTATTTTGTCAAGTTTCAAAGAGCTACTACAAACCATGTTGGATTTAGCGTTCAACTTCATCTATCTGTATAGGAGAAAACAGAGGGAAACCTAAATATAAAAACTGCTACTGTAAAGGAACGCTTCAACCTAGAAGAACAAAATTTGGTGAGTCAAGTGGGAATTTTGTACCAATCATTGCCACCCAGTATCATGAAGATTGGGTGAAAAAATATTTGCTGGTATTTCGGAAACACGTTATTTCTTGGAAGCTTGGCAACCCCTTTCAATGAAAGTGCTTTCCCAGAGTCTGTGCCTAGGGCTACTTAAAGTGGAAACAAACCATAGAGACAAAACTGAGAACTCCTTTATTTTGTCAAGTTTCAAAGAGGTACTACAAACCATGTTGGATTTAGAGTTCCAAATTCATCTCTCTATATATGAGAGAACAGAGTGAAACCTAAATATAAAAACTTCTACTGTAGACGAACGCTTAAACCTAGAAGAACAAAATTTGGTGAGCCAAGTGGAGTTTGTGTACTGATCATTACCACCAAGTATCCTCAAGATTGGGTGAAAAAATATTTCCTGGTATTTCGGAAATTCGTAATTTCTTAGAAGCTTGGCAACCCCTCTCAATGAAAGTGCTTTTCCACAGTCTGAGCCTAGGGCTACTTGAAGATTAAACACAAAATAGAGACAAAACTGAGAACTCCTTTATTTTGTCAAGTTTCAAAGAGCTACTACAAACCATGTTTTATTTGGAGTTCCAAATTCATCTATCTAAATAGGAGAGAACAGAGGGAAACCTAAATATAAAAACTGCTACTGTAGACGAACGCTTCAACCTAGAAGAACAAAATTTGGTGAGCCAAGTGGGATTGGTGTACTGATCATTATCACAAAGTATCATCAAGATTGTTTGAAAAAATATTTGCTGGTATTTCGGAAACTCTTTATTTCTTAGAAGCTTGGCAACCCCTCTCAATGAAAGTGCTTTTCCACAGTCTGAGCCTAGGGCTACTTGAAGATTAAACACACCATAGAGACAAAACTGAGAACTCCTTTATTTTGTCAAGTTTCAAAGAGCTACTACAAACCATGTTTTATTTGGAGTTCCAAATTCATCTATCTAAATAGGAGAGAACAGAGGGAAACCTAAATATAAAAACTGCTACTGTAGACGAAAGCTTCAAACTAGAAGAACAAAATTTGGTGAGCCAAGTGGGATAAGTGTCCTGATCATTACCACCAAGTATCATCAAGATTGGGTGAAAAAATATTTGCTGGTATTTCAGAAACTCGAAATTTCTTAGAAGCTGGGCAACCCCTATCAATGAAAGTGCTTTTCCACAGTTTGTGACTAGGGCTACTGGAAGAGGAAAAAAAGCATAGAGACAAAACTGAGAACTCCTTTATTTTGTCAAGTTTCAAAGAGCTACTAAAAACCATGTTGGATTTAGAGTTCCAAATTAATCTATCTAAATAGGAGAGAACAGAGTGAAACCTAAATATAAAAACTGCTACTGTAGAAGAAAGTTTCAAACTAGAAGAACAAAATTTGGTGAGCCAAGTGGGATTGGTGTACTGATCATTACCACCAAGTATCATCAAGATTGGGTGAAAAAATATTTGCTTGTATTTCGGAAACTCGTTATTTCTTAGAAGTTGGCAACCCCTCTCAATGAAAGTGCTTTTCCACAGTCTGTGCCTGGGGCTACCTGAAGAGGAATCAAACCATAGGGACAAAACTGAGAACTCCATTATTTTGTCAAGTTTCAAAGAGCTACTAAAAACCATGTTGGATTTAGAATTCCAAATTCATCTATCTGTATAGGAGAGAACAGAGGGAAACCTAAATATAAAAACTGTTACTGTAGAAGAACGCTTCAATCTAGAAGAACAAAATATGGTGAGCCAAGTGGGATTTGTGTACTGATCATTAGCACCAATTATCATCAAGATTGGGTGAAAAAATATTTGCTGGTATTTCGGAAACTCGTTATTTCTTAGAAGCTTGGCAACCCCTCTCAATGAAAGTGCTTTTCCACAGTCTCTGCCTAGGGCTACTTGAAGATTAAACAAACCACAGAGACAAAAGTAAGAACTCCTTTATTTTGTCAAGTTTCAAAGAGCTACTACAAAGCATGATTTATTTGGAGTTCCAAATTCATCTATCTAAATAGGAGAGAACAGATGGAAACCTAATTATAACAACTGCTACTGTAGACGAACGCTTCAACCTACAAGAACAAAATTTGGTGAGCCAAGTGGGATTTGTGTACTGATCATTACCACCAAGTATCATCAAGATTGGGTGAAAAAATACTTGCTGGTATTTCGGAAACTCATTATTTCTTAGAAGCTTGGCAACCCCTCTCAATGAAAGTGCTTTTCCACAGTCTGTGCCTAGGGCTACTTGAAGAGGAAACAAACCATAGAGACAAAAGTGAGAACTCCTTTATTTTGTCAAGTTTCAAAGAGCTACTACAAACCATGTTAGATTTAGAGTTCCAAATTCATCCATCTCTATAGGAGAGAATAGAGGGAAACCTAAATATAAAAACTGCTACTGTAGACGAACGCTTCAACCTAGAAGAACAAAATTTGGTGAGCCAAGTGGGATTTGTGTACTGATCATTAGCAACATGTATCATCAAGATTCGGTGAAAAAATATTTGCTGGTATTTCGGAAACTCGTTATTTCTTAGAAGCTTGGCAACCCCTCTCAATGAAAGTGCTTTTCCACAGTCTGTGCATAGGGCTACTTGAAGAGGAAACAAACCATAGAGACAAAACTGAGAACTCCTTTATTTTGTCAAGTTTCAAAGAGCTACTACAAACCATGTTGGATTTAGAGTTCCAAATTCATCTATCTATATATGAGAAAACAGAGGGAAACCTAAATATAAAAACTGCTACTGTAGACGAACGCTTCAACCTAGAAGAACAAAATTTGGTGAGCCAAGTGGGATTTGTGTACTGATCATTAGCACCAATTATCATCAAGATTGGGTGAAAAAATATTTGCTGGTATTTCGTGAACTCGTTATTTCTTAGAAGCTTGGCAACCCCTCCAATGAAAGTGCTTTTCCACAGTCTGTGCGTAGGGCTACTTGAAGAGGAAACAAACCATAGAGACAAAACTACGAACTCCTTTATTTTTTCAATTTTCAAAGAGCTACTACAAACCATGTTGGATTTAGAGTTCAAATTCATCTATCTGTATAGGAGAGAACAGAGGGAAACCTAAATATAAAAACTCCTACTGTAAACGAACGCTTCAACCTAGAAGAACAAAATTTTGTGAGCCAAGTGGGATTGGTGTACTGAAAATTATCACAAAGTATCATCAAGAGTGTTTGAAAAAATATTTGCTGGTATTTCGGAAACCCTTCATTTCTTAGAAGCTTGGCAACCCCTCTCAATGAAAGTGCTTTTCCACAGTCTGTGCCTAGGGCTCCTTGAAGATTAATCAAACCACAGAGACAAAAGTAAGAACTCCTTTATTTTGTCAAGTTTCAAAGAGCTACTACAAACCATGTTTTATTTGGAGTTCCAAATTCATCTATCTAAATAGGAGAGAACAGAGGGAAACCTAAATATAAAAACTGCTACTGTAGACGAAAGCTTCAAACTAGAAGAACAAAATTTGGTGAGCCAAGTGGGATAAGTGTCCTGATCATTACCACCAAGTATCATCAAGATTGGGTGAAAAAATATTTGCTGGTATTTCAGACACTCGTAATTTCTTAGAAGCTTGGCAACCCCTCTCAATGAAAGTGCTTTTCCACAGTCTGTGCCTAGGGCTACTTGAAGATGAAACAAACCATAGAGACAAAACTGAGAACTCCTTTATTTGTCAAGTTTCAAAGAGCTACTACAAACCATTTTGGATTTAGAGTTCCAAATTCATCTCTTTATATAGGAGTGAAGAGAGGGAAACCTAATATAAAAACTGCTACTGTAGACGAACGCTTCAACTTAGAAGAACAAAATTTGGTGAGCCAAGTGGGATTTGTGTACTGATCATTAGCAACAAGTATCATCAAGATTGGGTGAAAAAATATTTGCTGGTATTTCGGAAACTCGTTATTTCTTAGAAGCTTGGCAACCCCTCTCAATGAAAGTGCTTTTCCACAGTTTGTGCCTAGGGCTACTTGAAGAGGAAACAAACCATAGAGACAAAACTGAGAACTCCGTTATTTTTTCAAGTCTCAAAGAGCTACTACAAACCATGTTGGATTTAGAGTTCCAAATTTATCTATCTATATATGAGATAACAGAGGGAAATCTAAATATAAAAACTGCTACTGTAGACGAACGCTTCAACCTAGAAGAACAAAATTTGGTGATCCAAGTGGGATTTGTGTACTGATCATTACCACCAAGTATCATCAAGATTGGGTGAAAAAATATTTGCTGGTATTTCGGAAACTCGTTATTACTTAGAAGCTTGGCAACCCCTCTCAATTAAAGTGCTTTTCCACAGTCTGTGCCTAGGGCTACTTGAAGAGGAAACAAACCATAGAGACAAAACTGAGAACTCCTTTATTTTGACAAGTTTCAAAGAGCTACTACAATCCATGTTGGATTTAGAGTTCCAAATTCATCTATTTATATAGGAGAGAACAGAGAGAAACCTAAATATAAAAACTTCTACTGTAGACGAACCCTTCAAACTAGAAGAACAAAATTTGGTGAGCCAAGTGGGATTTGTGTACTGATCATTACCACCAAGTATAATCAAGATTGGGTGAAAAAATACTTGCTGGTATTTCGGAAACTCGTTATTTCTTAGAAGCTTGGCAACCCCTCTCAAAGAAAGTGCTTTTCCACAGTCTGTGCCTAGGGCTCCTTGAAGATTAAACAAACCACAGAGACAAAAGTAAGAACTTCTTTATTTTGTCAAGTTTCAAAGAGCTACTACAAACCATGATTTATTTGGAGTTCCAAATTCATCTATCTAAATAAGAGAGAACAGAGGGAAACCTAATTATAACAACTGCTACTGTAGACGAACGCTTCAACCTAGAAGAACAAAATTTGGTGAGCCAAGAGGGATTTGTGTACTGATCATTACCACCAAGTATCATCAAGATTGGGTGAAAAAATATTTGCTGGTATTTCGGAAACTCGTTATTTCTTAGAAGTTGGGCAACCTCTCTCAATGAAAGGGCTTTTCCACAGTCTGTGCCTAGGGCTACTTGAAGAGGAAACAAACCATAGAGACAAACCTGAGAACTCCTTTATTTTGTCAAGTTTCAAAGAGCTACTACAAACCATGTTGGATTTAGAGTTCCAAATTCATCTATCTATATAGGAGAGAACACAGGGAATCCTAAATGTAAAAACTGCTAATGTAAACGAACGCGACAACCTAGAAGAACAAAATTTGGTGAGCCAAGTGTGATTTGTGTACTGATAATTAGCAACAAGTATCATCAAGATTGGATGAAAAAATATTTGCTGGTATTTCGGAAACTCGTTATTTCTTAGAAGTTTGGCAAACCCTCTCAATGAAAGTGCTTTTCCACAGTCTGTGCCTAGGGCTACTTGAAGAGGAAACAAACCATAGAGACAAAACTGAGAACTCCTTTATTTTGTCAAGTTTCAAAGAGCTACTACAAACCATGTTGGATTTAGACTTCCAAATTCATCTATCCATATATGAGAGAAAAGAGTGAAACGTAAATGTAAAAACTGCTACTGTAGACCAACGCTTCAACCTAGGAGAACAAAATTTGGTGAGCCAAGTGGGATTTGTGTACTGATCATTAACACAAAGTATCATCAAGATTGGGTGAAAAAATATTTGCTGGTATTTCGGAAACTCGTTATTTCTTAGAAGCTTGGCAACCCCTCTCAATGAAAGTGCTTTTCCACAGTCTGTGCATAGGGCTACTTGAAGAGGAAACAAACCATAGAGACAAAACTGAGAACTCCTTTATTTTGTCAAGTTTCAAAGAGCTACTACAAACCATGTTGGATTTAAAGTTCCAAATTCATCTATCTATATATGAGAAAACAGAGGGAAACCTAAATATAAAAACTGCTACTGTAGACGAACGCTTCAACCTAGAAGAACAAAATTTTTTGAGCCAAGTGGGATTTGTGTACTGATCATTAGCACCAAGTATCATCAAGATTGGGTGAAAAAATATTTGCTCGTATTTCGGGAACTCGTTATTTCTTAGAAGGTTGGCAACACCTCCAATGAAAGTGCTTTTCCACAGTCTGTGTGTAGGGCTACTTGAAGAGGAAACAAACCATAGAGACAAAACTAGGAACTCCTTTATTTTTTCAAGTTTCAAAGAGATACTACAAACCATGTTGGATTTAGAGTTCCAAATTCATCTATCTGTATAGGAGAGAACAGAGGGAAACCTAAATATAAAAACTGCTACTGTAGACGAACCCTTCAACCTAGAAAAACAAAATTTGGTGAGCCAAGTGGGATTTGTGTACTGATCATTACCACCAAGTATCATCAAGATTGGGTGAAAAAATATTTGCTGGTATTTCTGAAACTCGTTATTTCTTAGAGGCTTGGCAACCCCTTTCAATGAAAGTGCTTTTCCAAAGTCTGTGCCTAGGGCTACCTGAAGAGGAATCAAACCATAGGGACAAAACTGAGAACTCCTTTATTTTGTCAAGTTTCAAAGAGCTACTAAAAACCATGTTGGATTTAGAATTCCAAATTTATCTATCTCTATAGGAGAGAACAGAGGGAAACCTAAATATAAAAACTGCTACTGTAGACGAACGCTTCAACCTAGAAGAACAAAATTTGGTGAGCCAAGTGGGATTGGTGTACTGATCATTATCACAAAGTATCATCAAGATTGTTTGAAAAAATATTTGCTGGTATTTCGGAAACTCTTCATTTCTTAGAAGCTTGGCAACCCCTCTCAATGAAAGTGCTTTTCCACAGTCTGTGCCTAGGGCTCCTTGAAGGGGAAACAAACCATACAGACAAAACTGAGAACTCCTTTATTTTGTCAAGTTTCACAGAGCTACTAAAAACCATGTTGGATTTAGAGTTCCAAATTTATCTATCTAAATAGGAGAGAACAGAGGGAAACCTAATTATAAAAACTGCTACTGTAGACGAACGCTTCAACCTAGAAGAACAAAATTTGGTGAGCCAAGTGGGATTTGTGTACTGATCATTACCACCAAGTATCATCAAGATTGGGTGAAAAATATTTGCTGGTATTTCGGAAAATCGTTATTTCTTAGAAGCTTGGCAAGCCCTCTCAATGAAAGTGCTTTTCCACAGTCTGTGCCTAGGGCTACTTGAAGAGGAAACAAACCATCGAGACAAAACTGAGAACTACTTTATTTTGTCAAGTTTCAAAGAGCTACTACAAACCATGTTGGATTTAGAGTTCCAAATTCATCTATCTATATAGGAGAGAACAGAGGGAAACCTAAATGTGAAAACAGCTACAGTAAACGAACGCTTCAACCTAGAAGACAAAATTTGGTGAGCCAAGTGGGATTTGTGTACTGATCATTACCACCAAGTATCATCAAGATTGGGTGAAAAAATATTTGATGGTATTTCAGAAACTCGTTATTTCTTAGAAGCTTGGCAACCCCTCTCAATGAAAGTGCTTTTCCACAGTCTGTGCCTAGGGCTACTTGAAGAGGAAACAAACCATAGAGACAAAAGTGAGAACTCCTTTATTTTGTCAAGTTTCAAAGAGCTACTACTAACCATGTTGGATTTAGAGTTCCAAATTCATCCATCTATATAGGAGAGAACAAAGGGAAACCTAAATATAAAAACTGCTACTGTAGACGAACGCTACAACCTAGAAGAACAAAATTTGGTGAGCCAAGTGGGATTTGTGTACTGATCATTACCACCAAGTATCATCAAGATTGGGTGAAAAAATATTTGCTGGTATTTCGGAAACTCGTTATTTCTTAGAAGCTTGGCAACCCCTATCAATGATAGTGCTTTTCCACAGTCTGTGCCTAGGGCTACTTGAAGAGGAAACAAACCATAGAGACAAAACTGAGAACTCCTTTATTTTGTAAGTTTCAAAGAGATACTAAAACCATGTTGGATTTAGAGTTCCAAATTCATCTATCTAAATAGGAGAGAACAGAGGGAAACCTAATTATAAAAACTGCTACTGTAGACGAACGCTTCAACCTAGAAGAACAATATTTGGTGAGCAAAGTGGGATTTGTGTACTGATCATTACCACCAAGTATCATCAAGATTGGGTGAAAAAATATTTGCTGGTATTTCGGAAATTCGTTATTTCTTAGAAGCTTGGAAACCCCTCTCCATGAAAGTGCTTTTCCACAGTCTGTGCCTAGGGCTACTTGTAGAGGAAACAAACCATAGAGACAAAACTGAGAACTCCTTTACTTTGTCAAGTTTCAAAGAGCTACTACAAACCATGTTGGATTTAGAGTTCCAAAATCATCTATCTATATAGGAGAGAACAGAGAGAATCCTAAATGTAAAAACTGCTACTGTAAACAAACGCTTCAACCTAGAAGAACAAAATTTGGTGAGCCAAGTGGGATTTGTGTAGTGATCATTAGCAACAAGTATCATCAAGATTGGGTGAAAAAATATTTGCTGGTATTTCGGAAACTCGTAATTTCTTAGAAGCTTGGCAACCCCTCTCAATGAAAGTGCTTTTCCACAGTCTGTGCCTAGGGCTCCTTGAAGAGGAAACAAACCATACAGACAAAACTGAGAACTCCTTTATTTTGTCAAGTTTCACAGAGCTACTAAAAACCATGTTGGATTTAGAGTTCCAAATTTATCTATCTAAATAGGAGAGAACAGAGGGAAACCTAATTATAAAAACTGCTAATGTAGACGAACGCTTCAACCTAGAAGAACAAAATTTGGTGAGCCAAGTGGGATTTGTGTACTGATCATTAGCAACAAGTATCATCAAGATTGGGTGAAAAAATATTTGCTGGTATTTCGGAAACTCGTTATTTCTTAGAAGCTTGGCAAGCCCTCTCAATGAAAGTGCTTTTCCACAGTCTGTGCCTAGGGCTACTTGAAGAGGAAACAAACCATCGAGACAAAACTGAGAACTCCTTTATTTTGTCAAGTTTCAAAGAGCTACTACAAACCATGTTGGATTTAGAGTTCCAAATTCATCTATCTATATAGGAGAGAACAGAGGGAAACCTAAATGTGAAAACAGCTACAGTAAACGAACGCTTCAACCTAGAAGACAAAATTTGGTGAGCCAAGTGGGATTTGTGTACTGATCATTACCACCAAGTATCATCAAGATTGGGTGAAAAAATATTTGATGGTATTTCAGAAACTCGTTATTTCTTAGAAGCTTGGCAACCCCTCTCAATGAAAGTGCTTTTCCACAGTCTGTGCCTAGGGCTACTTGAAGAGGAAACAAACCATAGAGACAAAAGTGAGAACTCCTTTATTTTGTCAAGTTTCAAAGAGCTACTACTAACCATGTTGGATTTAGAGTTCCAAATTCATCCATCTATATAGGAGAGAACAGAGGGAAACCTAAATATAAAAACTGCTACTGTAGACGAACGCTACAACCTAGAAGAACAAAATTTGGTGAGCCAAGTGGGATTTGTGTACTGATCATTACCACCAAGTATCATCAAGATTGGGTGAAAAAATATTTGCTGGTATTTCGGAAACTCGTTATTTCTTAGAAGCTTGGCAACCCCTCTCAATGATAGTGCTTTTCCACAGTCTGTGCCTAGGGCTACTTGAAGAGGAAACAAACCATAGAGACAAAACTGAGAACTCCTTTATTTTGTAAGTTTCAAAGAGCTACTAAAAACCATGTTGGATTTAGAGTTCCAAATTCATCTATCTAAATAGGAGAGAACAGAGGGAAACCTAATTATAAAAACTGCTACTGTAGACGAACGCTTCAACCTAGAAGAACAATATTTGGTGAGCAAAGTGGGATTTGTGTACTGATCATTACCACCAAGTATCATCAAGATTGGGTGAAAAAATATTTGCTGGTATTTCGGAAATTCGTTATTTCTTAGAAGCTTGGAAACCCCTCTCCATGAAAGTGCTTTTCCACAGTCTGTGCCTAGGGCTACTTGTAGAGGAAACAAACCATAGAGACAAAACTGAGAACTCCTTTACTTTGTCAAGTTTCAAAGAGCTACTACAAACCATGTTGGATTTAGAGTTCCAAAATCATCTATCTATATAGGAGAGAACAGAGAGAATCCTAAATGTAAAAACTGCTACTGTAAACAAACGCTTCAACCTAGAAGAACAAAATTTGGTGAGCCAAGTGGGATTTGTGTAGTGATCATTAGCAACAAGTATCATCAAGATTGGGTGAAAAAATATTTGCTGGTATTTCGGAAACTCGTAATTTCTTAGAAGCTTGGCAACCCCTCTCAATGAAAGTGCTTTTCCACAGTCTGTGCCTAGGGCTCCTTGAAGAGGAAACAAACCATACAGACAAAACTGAGAACTCCTTTATTTTGTCAAGTTTCACAGAGCTACTAAAAACCATGTTGGATTTAGAGTTCCAAATTTATCTATCTAAATAGGAGAGAACAGAGGGAAACCTAATTATAAAAACTGCTAATGTAGACGAACGCTTCAACCTAGAAGAACAAAATTTGGTGAGCCAAGTGGGATTTGTGTACTGATCATTAGCAACAAGTATCATCAAGATTGGGTGAAAAAATATTTGCTGGTATTTCGGAAACTCGTTATTTCTTAGAAGCTTGGCAAGCCCTCTCAATGAAAGTGCTTTTCCACAGTCTGTGCCTAGGGCTACTTGAAGAGGAAACAAACCATCGAGACAAAACTGAGAACTCCTTTATTTTGTCAAGTTTCAAAGAGCTACTACAAACCATGTTGGATTTAGAGTTCCAAATTCATCTATCTATATAGGAGAGAACAGAGGGAAACCTAAATGTGAAAACAGCTACAGTAAACGAACGCTTCAACCTAGAAGACAAAATTTGGTGAGCCAAGTGGGATTTGTGTACTGATCATTACCACCAAGTATCATCAAGATTGGGTGAAAAAATATTTGATGGTATTTCAGAAACTCGTTATTTCTTAGAAGCTTGGCAACCCCTCTCAATGAAAGTGCTTTTCCACAGTCTGTGCCTAGGGCTACTTGAAGAGGAAACAAACCATAGAGACAAAAGTGAGAACTCCTTTATTTTGTCAAGTTTCAAAGAGCTACTACTAACCATGTTGGATTTAGAGTTCCAAATTCATCCATCTATATAGGAGAGAACAGAGGGAAACCTAAATATAAAAACTGCTACTGTAGACGAACGCTACAACCTAGAAGAACAAAATTTGGTGAGCCAAGTGGGATTTGTGTACTGATCATTACCACCAAGTATCATCAAGATTGGGTGAAAAAATATTTGCTGGTATTTCGGAAACTCGTTATTTCTTAGAAGCTTGGCAACCCCTCTCAATGATAGTGCTTTTCCACAGTCTGTGCCTAGGGCTACTTGAAGAGGAAACAAACCATAGAGACAAAACTGAGAACTCCTTTATTTTGTAAGTTTCAAAGAGCTACTAAAAACCATGTTGGATTTAGAGTTCCAAATTCATCTATCTAAATAGGAGAGAACAGAGGGAAACCTAATTATAAAAACTGCTACTGTAGACGAACGCTTCAACCTAGAAGAACAATATTTGGTGAGCAAAGTGGGATTTGTGTACTGATCATTACCACCAAGTATCATCAAGATTGGGTGAAAAAATATTTGCTGGTATTTCGGAAATTCGTTATTTCTTAGAAGCTTGGAAACCCCTCTCCATGAAAGTGCTTTTCCACAGTCTGTGCCTAGGGCTACTTGAAGAGGAAACAAACCATAGAGACAAAACTGAGAACTCTTTATTTTGTCAAGTTTCAAAGAGCTACTACAAACCATGTTGGATTTAGAGTTCCAAAATCATCTATCTATATAGGAGAGAACAGAGAGAATCCTAAATGTAAAAACTGCTACTGTAAACGAACGCTTCAACCTAGAAGAACAAAATTTGGTGAGCCAAGTGGGATTTGTGTAGTGATCATTAGCAACAAGTATCATCAAGATTGGGTGAAAAAATATTTGCTGGTATTTCGGAAACTCGTAATTTCTTAAAAGCTTGGCAACCCCTCTCAATGAAAGTGCTTTTCCACAGTCTGTGCCTAGGGCTACTTGAAGAGGAAACAAACCATAGAGACAAAACTGAGAACTCCTTTATTTTGTCAAGTTTCAAAGAGCTACTACTAACCATGTTGGATTTAGAGTTCCAAATTCATCTATCTATATATGAGAGAACAGAGTAAAACCTAAATATAAAAACTGCTACTGTAGACGAACGCATCAACCTAGAAGAACAAAATTGGGTGAGCCAAGTGGGATTTGTGTACTGCGCATTACCACCAAGTATCATCAAGATTGGGTGAAAAAACCTTTGCTGGTATTTCAGAAACTCGTAATTTCTTATAAGCTTGGCAACCCCTCTCACTGAGAGTGCTTTTCGACAGTCTGTGCCTAGGGCTACTTGAAGAGAAAACAAACCATAGAGACAAAACTGAGAACTCCTTTATTTTGTCAAGTTTCAAAGAGCTACTACAATCCATGTTGAATTTAGAGTTCCAAATTCATCTATCTATATAGGAGAGAACAGAGAGAAACCTAAATATAAAAACAGCTACTGTAGACGAACGCTTCAACCTAGAAGATCAAAACTTGGTGAGCCAAGTGGGATTTGTGTACTGATCATTAGCAACAAGTATCATCAAGTTTGGGTGAAAAAATATTTGCTGGTATTTCGAAACTCGTTATTTCTTAGAAGCATGGCAACCCCTCTCAATGAAAGTGCTTTTCCATAGTGTGTGCCTAGGGCTACTTGAAGAGGAAACAAACCATAGAGACAAAACTGAGAAAACCTTTATTTTGTCAAGTTTCAAAGAGCTACTACAAACTATGTTGGATTTATAGTTCCAAATTCATCTATCTATATAGGAGAGAACAGAGTGAAACCTAAATATAAAAACTGCTACTGTAGACGAACGCTTCAACCTAGAAGAACAAAATTTGGTGAGAAAAGTGGGATTTGTGTACTGATCATTACCACAAAGTATCATCAAGATTGGGTGAAATAATATTTGCTGGTATTTCGGAAACTCGTTATTTCTTAGAAGCTTGGCAAACCCTCTCACTGAAAGTGCTTTTCCAGAGTCTTTGCCTAGGGCTACTTGAAGAGGAAACAAACCATAGAGACAAACCTGAGAACTCCTTTATTTTGTCAAGTTTCAAAGAGCTACTACAAACCATGTTGGATTTAGAGTTCCAAATTCATCCATCTATATAGGAGAGAACAGAGTGAAACCTAAATATAAAAACTGCCACTGTAGACGAACGCTTCAACCTAGAAGAACAAAATTGGTGAGCCAAGTGGGATTGTTGTACTGATCATTACCACCAAGTATCATCAAGATTGGGTGAAAAAATATTTTCTGGTATTTCGGAAACTCGTTATTTTTTAGAAGCTTGGCAACCCCTCTCAGTGAAAGTGCTTTTCCACAGTCTGTGCCTAGGGCTACCTGAAGAGGAAACAAACCATAGGGACAAAACTGAGAACTCCTTTATTTTGTCAAGTTTCAAAGAGCTACTAAAAACCATGTTGGATTTAGAATTCCAAATTCATCTATCTGTATAGGAGAGAACAGAGGGAAACCTAAATATAAAAACTGCTACTGTAGACGAACGCTTCAATCTAGAAGAACAAAATATGGTGAGCCAAGTGGGATTTGTGTACTGATCATTAGCACCAATTATCATCAAGATTGGGTGAAAAAATATTTGCTGGTATTTCGGAAACTCGTTATTTCTTAGAAGCTTGGCAACCCCTCTCAATGAAAGTGCTTTTCCACAGTCTGTGCCTAGGGCTACTTGAAGAGGAAACAAACCATAGAGACAAAACTGAAAACTCCTTTATTTTGTCAAGTTTCAAAGAGCTACTACAAACCATGTTGGATTTAGCGTTCAACTTCATCTATCTGTATAGTAGAAAACAGAGGGAAACCTAAATATAAAAACTGCTACTGTAAAGGAACGCTTCAACCTAGAGGAACAAAATTTGGTGAGTCAAGTGGGAATTTTGTACCAATCATTGCCACCCAGTAT
>NW_027517220.1:25259-47010 GCF_048772815.1 Callospermophilus lateralis
GATGAATTTGGAACTCTAAATCCAACATAGATTGTAGTAGCTCTTTGAAACTTGACAACATAAAGGAGTTCTCAGTTTTGTCTCTATGATTTGTTTCCTCTTCAAGTAGCCCTAGGCACAGACTGTGGAAAAGCACTTTCATTGAGAGGGGTTGCCAAGCTTCTAAGAAATAACGAGTTTCCGAAATACCAGCAAATATTTTTTCAGCCAATCTTGAAGATAGTTGGTGGTAATGATCAGTACACAAATCCCACTTGGCTCACCAAATTTTGTTCTTCTAGGTTGAAGCGTTCGTCTACAGTAGCAGTTTTTATATTTAGGTTTCCCTCTGTTCTCTCCTATATACATAGATGAATTTGGAACTTTAAATCCAACATGGTTGGTAGTAGCTCTTTGAAACTTGACAAAATAAAGGAGTTCTCAGTTTTGTCTCTATGGTTTGTTTCCTCTTCAAGTAGCCCTAGGCACAGAGTGTGGAAAAGCACTTTCATTGAGAGGGGTTGCCAAGCTTGTAAGAAAGTACGAGTTTCCGAAAAACCAGCAAGTATTTTTTCACCCAATCTTGATGATACATGGTGGTAATGATCAGTAAACAAATCCCACTTTGCTCACCAAATTTTGTTTTGCTAGGTTGAAGCATTCGTCTACAGTAGCAGTTTTTATATATAGGTTTCATTCTGTTCTCTCCTATTTAGATAGATGAATTTGGAACTCTAAATCCAACATGGTTTTTTAGCTCTTTGAAACTTGACAAAATAAAGGAGTTCTCAGTTTTGTCTCTATTGGTTGTTTCCTCTTCAAGTAGCCCTAGGCACAGACTGTGGAAAAGCACTTTCATTGAGAGGGGTTGCCAAGCTTCTAAGAAATAACGAGTTTCCGAAATACCAGCAAATATTTTTTCAGCCAATCTGGATGATACCTGTTGCTGATGATCAGTACACAAATCCCACTTGGCTCACCAAATTCTGTTCTTCTAGGTTGAAGCGTTCGTCTACAGTAGCAGTTTTTATATTTAGGTTTCCCTCTGTTCTCTCCTATATAGATAGATGAATTTGGAACTCTAAATCCAACATGGTTTGTAGTAGCTCTTTGTAACTTGACAAAATAAAGGAGTTCTCAGTTTTGTCTCTAAGGTTTGTTTCCTTTTCAAGTAGCCCTAGGCACAGACTGTGGAAAAGCACTTTCATTGAGAGGGGTTGCCAAGCTTCTAAGAAATTACGAGTTTCCGAAATACCAGCAAATATTTTTTCACCCAATCTTGATGATAATTGGTGGTAATGATCAGTACACAAATATCAATTAGCTCACCATATTTTGTTCTTCTAGGTTGAAGCGTTCGTCTACAGTAGCAGTTTTTATATTTAGATTTCCCTCTGTTCTCTCCTATATAGATAGATGAATTTGGAACTCTAAATCCAACATGGTTTGTAGTATCTCTGAAACTTGAGAAAATAAAGGAGTTCTCAGTTTTGTCTCTATGGTTTGTTTCCTCTTCAAGTAGCCCTAGGCACAGACTGTGGAAAGCACTTTAATTGAGAGGGTTTGCCAAGCTTCTACGAAATAACGAGTTTCCGAAATACCAGCAAATATTTTTTCAGCCAATCTTGATGATACCTGTTGCTGATGATCAGTACACAATCCCACTTGGCTCACCAAATTTTGTTCTTCTAGGTTGAAGCGTTCGTCTACAGTAGCAGTTTTTATATTTAGGTTTCCCTCTGTTCTCTCCTATATACATAGATGAATTTGGAACTCTAAATACAACATGGTTGGTAGTAGCTCTTTGAAACTTGACAAAATAAAGGAGTTCTCAGTTTTGTCTCTATGGTTTGTTTACTCTTCAAGTAGCCCTAGGCACAGACTGTGGAAAAGCACTTTCATTGAGAGGGGTTGCCAAGCTTCTAAGAAATTACGAGTTTCCGAAAAACCAGCAAATATTTTTTCACCCAATCTTGATGATACATGGTGGTAATGATCAGTAAACAAATCCCACTTTGCTCACCAAATTTTGTTCTGCTAGGTTGAAGCATTCGTCTACAGTAGCAGTTTTTATATATAGGTTTCATTCTGTTCTCTCCTATTTAGATAGATGAATTTGGAACTCTAAATCCAACATGGTTTTTTTAGCTCTTTGAAACTTGACAAAATAAAGGAGTTCTCAGTTTTGTCTCTATTGGTTGTTTCCTTTTAAAGTAGCCCTAGGCACAGACTGTGGAAAAGCACTTTCATTGAGAGGGGTTGCCAAGCTTCTAAGAAATAAAGAGTCCCAAATACCCGCAAATATTTTTTCACCCAATCTTGATGATAATTGGTGGTAATGATGAGTACACAAATCCCACTTGGCTCACCAAATTTTGTTCTTCTAGGTTGAAGCGTTCGTCTACAGTAGCAGTTTTTATATTTAGGTTTCACTCTGTTCTCTCCTATATAGATAGATGAATTTGGAACTCTAAATACAACATGGTTTGTAGTAGCTCTTTGAAACTTGACAAAATAAAGGAGTTCTCAGTTTTGTCTCTATGGTTTGTTTCCTCTTCAAGTAGCCCTAGGCACAGACTGTGGAAAAGCACTTTCATTGAGAGGGGTTGCCAAGCTTCTAAGAAATAACGAGTTTCCGAAATACCAGCAAATATTTTTTCAGACAATCTTGATGATACCTGTTGCTGATGATCAGTACACAAATCCCACTTGGCTCACCAAATTCTGTTCTTCTAGGTTCAAGCGTTCGTCTACAGTAGCAGTTTTTATATTTAGGTTTCCCTCTGTTCTCTCCTATATAGATAGATGAATTTGGAACTCTAAATCCAACATGGTTTGTAGTAGCTCTTTGAAACTTGACAAAATAAAGGAGTTCTCAGATTTGTCTCTATGGTTTGTTTCCTCTTCAAGTAGCCCTAGGCACAGACTGTGGAAAAGCACTTTCATTGAGAGGGGTTGCCAAGCTTCTAAGAAATTACGAGTTTCCGAAATACCAGCAAATATTTTTTCACCCAATCTTGATTGTACATGGTGGTAATGATCAGTAAACAAATCCCACTTTTCTCACCAAATTTTGTTCTGCTAGGTTGAAGCATTCGTCTACAGTAGCAGTTTTTATATATAGGTTTCATTCTGTTCTCTCTTTTTAGATAGATGAATTTGGAACTCTAAATCCAACATGGTTTTTTTAGCTCTTTGAAACTTGACAAAATGAAAGAGTTCTCAGTTTTGTCTCTATGGTTTGTTTCCTCTTCAAGTAGCCCTAGGCACAGACTGTGGAGAAGCACTTTCATTGAGAGGGGTTGCCAAGCTTCTAAGAAATAACGAGCTTCCGAAATACCAGCAAATATTTTTTCAGCCAATCTTGATGATACCTGTTGCTGATGATCAGTACACAAATCCCACTTGGCTCACCAAATTCTGTTCTTCTAGTTTGAAACGTTCGTCTACAGTAGCAGTTTCTATATTTAGGTTTCCCTCTCTTCTCTCCTATATAGATAGATGAATTTGGAACTCTAAATCCAACATGGTTTGTAGTAGCTCTTTGAAACTTGACAAAATAAAGGAGTTCTCAGTTTTGTCTCTAAGGTTTGTTTCCTTTTCAAGTAGCCCTAGGCACAGACTGTGGAAATGCACTTTTATTGAGAGGGGTTGCCAAGCTTCTAAGAAATAAAGATTCCGAAATACCAGCAAATATTTTTTCAGCCAATCTCGATGATACCTGTTGCTGATGATCAGTACACAAATCCCACTTGGATCACCAAATTTTCTTCTTCTCGGTTGAAGCGTTCGTCTACAGTATAGTTTTTATATTTAGGTTTCCCTCTGTTCTCTCCTGTATGGATAGATGAATTTGGAACTCTAAATCCAACATGGTTTGTAGTAGCTCTTTGAAAATTGACAAAATAAAGGAGTTCTCAGTTTTGTCTCTATGGATTGTTTCCTCTTCAAGTAGCCCTAGGCACAGACTGTGGAAAAGCACTTTCATTGAGAGGGGTTGCCAAGCTTCTAAGAAATTACGAGTTTCCGAAATACCAGCAAATATTTTTCACCCAATCTTGATGATACTTGGTGGTAATGATCAGTACACAAATCCCACTTTGCTCACCAAATTTTGTTCTTCTAGGTTGAAGCATTCGTCTACAGTAGCAGTTTTTATATTTAGGTTTCCCTCTGTTCTCTCCTATATAGATAGATGAATTTGGAACTCTAAATCCAACATAGTTTGTAGTAGCTCTTTGAAACTTGACAAAATAAAGGAGTTCTCAGTTTTGTCTTTATGGTTTGTTTCCTCTTCAAGTAGCCCTAGGCACAGACTGTGGAAAGCACTTTAATTGAGAGGGGTTGCCAAGCTTCTACGAAATAACGAGTTTCCGAAATACCAGCAAATATTTTTTCACCCAATCTTGATGATACTTGGTGGTAATGATCAGTACACAAATCCCACTTGGCTCACCAAATTTTGTTCTTCTAGGTTGAAGCGTTCGTCTACAGTAGCAGTTTTTATATTTAGGTTTCCCTCTGTTCTCTCATATATACATAGATGAATTTGGAACTCTAAATCCAACATGGTTGGTAGTAGCTCTTTGAAACTTGACAAAATAAAGGAGTTCTCAGTTTTGTCTCTATGGTTTGTTTCCTCTTCAAGTAGCCCTAGGCACAGACTGTGGAAAAGCACTTTCATTGAGAGGGGTTGCCAGGCTTCTAAGAAATTACGAGTTTCCGAAATACCAGCAAATATTTTTTCACCCAATCTTGATGATACTTGGTGGTAATGATCAGTAAACAAATCCCATTTTGCTCACCAAATTTTGTTCTGCTAGGTTGAAGCATTCGTCTACAGTAGCAGTTTTTATATATAGGTTTCATTCTGTTCTCTCCTATTTAGATAGATGAATTTGGAACTCTAAATCGTACATGGTTTTTTTAGCTCTTTGAAACTTGACAAAATAAAGGAGTTCTCAGTTTTGTCTCTAAGGTTTGTTTCCTTTTCAAGTAGCCCTAGGCACAGACTGTGGAAAAGCACTTTCATTGAGAGGGGTTGCCAAGCTTCTAAGAAATTACGAGTTTCCGAAATACCAGCAAATATTTTTTCACCCAATCTTGATGATACTTGGTGGTAATGGTCAGTGCACAAATACCACTTAGCTCACCATATTTTGTTCTTCTAGGTTGAAGCGTTCGTCTACAGTAGCAGTTTTTATATTTAGGTTTCCCTCTGTTCTCTCCTATATAGATAGATGAATTTGGAACTCTAAATCCAACATGGTTTGTAGTAGCTCTTTGAAACTTGACAAAATAAAGGAGTTCTCAGTTTTGTCTCTATGGTTTGTTTCCTCTTCAAGTAGCCCTAGGCACAGACTGTGGAAAGCACTTTAATTGAGAGGGGTTGCCAAGCTTCTACGAAATAACGAGTTTATGAAATACCAGCAAATATTTTTTCAGCCAATCTTGATGATACCTGTTGCTGATGATCAGTACACAAATCCCACTTGGCTCACCAAATTCTGTTCTTCTAGGTTGAAGCGTTCGTCTACAGTAGCAGTTTCTATATTTAGGTTTCCCTCTCTTCTCTCCTATATAGATAGATGAATTTGGAACTCTAAATCCAACATGGTTTGTAGTAGCTCTTTGAAACTTGACAAAATAAAGGAGTTCTCAGTTTTGTCTCTAAGGTTTGTTTCCTTTTCAAGTAGCCCTAGGCACAGACTGTGGAAATGCACTTTTATTGAGAGGGGTTGCCAAGCTTCTAAGAAATAAAGATTCCGAAATACCAGCAAATATTTTTTCAGCCAATCTCGATGATACCTGTTGCTGATGATCAGTACACAAATCCCACTTGGATCACCAAATTTTCTTCTTCTCGGTTGAAGCGTTCGTCTACAGTATAGTTTTTATATTTAGGTTTCCCTCTGTTCTCTCCTGTATGGATAGATGAATTTGGAACTCTAAATCCAACATGGTTTGTAGTAGCTCTTTGAAAATTGACAAAATAAAGGAGTTCTCAGTTTTGTCTCTATGGATTGTTTCCTCTTCAAGTAGCCCTAGGCACAGACTGTGGAAAAGCACTTTCATTGAGAGGGGTTGCCAAGCTTCTAAGAAATTACGAGTTTCCGAAATACCAGCAAATATTTTTCACCCAATCTTGATGATACTTGGTGGTAATGATCAGTACACAAATCCCACTTTGCTCACCAAATTTTGTTCTTCTAGGTTGAAGCATTCGTCTACAGTAGCAGTTTTTATATTTAGGTTTCCCTCTGTTCTCTCCTATATAGATAGATGAATTTGGAACTCTAAATCCAACATAGTTTGTAGTAGCTCTTTGAAACTTGACAAAATAAAGGAGTTCTCAGTTTTGTCTTTATGGTTTGTTTCCTCTTCATGTAGCCCTAGGCACAGACTGTGGAAAGCACTTTAATTGAGAGGGGTTGCCAAGCTTCTACGAAATAACGAGTTTCCGAAATACCAGCAAATATTTTTTCACCCAATCTTGATGATACCTGGTGGTAATGATCAGTACACAAATCCCACTTGGCTCACCAAATTTTGTTCTTCTAGGTTGAAGCGTTCGTCTACAGTAGCAGTTTTTATATTTAGGTTTCCCTCTGTTCTCTCCTATATACATAGATGAATTTGGAACTCTAAATCCAACATGGTTGGTAGTAGCTCTTTGAAACTTGACAAAATAAAGGAGTTCTCAGTTTTGTCTCTATGGTTTGTTTCCTCTTCATGTAGCCCTAGGCACAGACTGTGGAAAAGCACTTTCATTGAGAGGGGTTGCCAGGCTTCTAAGAAATTACGAGTTTCCGAAATACCAGCAAATATTTTTTCACCCAATCTTGATGATACTTGGTGGTAATGATCAGTAAACAAATCCCATTTTGCTCACCAAATTTTGTTCTGCTAGGTTGAAGCATTCGTCTACAGTAGCAGTTTTTATATATAGGTTTCATTCTGTTCTCTCCTATTTAGATAGATGAATTTGGAACTCTAAATCGTACATGGTTTTTTTAGCTCTTTGAAACTTGACAAAATAAAGGAGTTCTCAGTTTTGTCTCTAAGGTTTGTTTCCTTTTCAAGTAGCCCTAGGCACAGACTGTGGAAAAGCACTTTCATTGAGAGGGGTTGCCAAGCTTCTAAGAAATTACGAGTTTCCGAAATACCAGCAAATATTTTTTCACCCAATCTTGATGATACTTGGTGGTAATGGTCAGTGCACAAATACCACTTAGCTCACCATATTTGGTTCTTCTAGGTTGAAGCGTTCGTCTACAGTAGCAGTTTCTATATTTAGGTTTCCCTCTCTTCTCTCCTATATAGATAGATGAATTTGGAACTCTAAATCCAACATGGTTTGTAGTAGCTCTTTGAAACTTGACAAAATAAAGGAGTTCTCAGTTTTGTCTCTAAGGTTTGTTTCCTTTTCAAGTAGCCCTAGGCACAGACTGTGGAAATGCACTTTTATTGAGAGGGGTTGCCAAGCTTCTAAGAAATAAAGATTCCGAAATACCAGCAAATATTTTTTCAGCCAATCTCGATGATACCTGTTGCTGATGATCAGTACACAAATCCCACTTGGATCACCAAATTTTCTTCTTCTCGGTTGAAGCGTTCGTCTACAGTATAGTTTTTATATTTAGGTTTCCCTCTGTTCTCTCCTGTATGGATAGATGAATTTGGAACTCTAAATCCAACATGGTTTGTAGTAGCTCTTTGAAAATTGACAAAATAAAGGAGTTCTCAGTTTTGTCTCTATGGATTGTTTCCTCTTCAAGTAGCCCTAGGCACAGACTGTGGAAAAGCACTTTCATTGAGAGGGGTTGCCAAGCTTCTAAGAAATTACGAGTTTCCGAAATACCAGCAAATATTTTTCACCCAATCTTGATGATACTTGGTGGTAATGATCAGTACACAAATCCCACTTTGCTCACCAAATTTTGTTCTTCTAGGTTGAAGCATTCGTCTACAGTAGCAGTTTTTATATTTAGGTTTCCCTCTGTTCTCTCCTATATAGATAGATGAATTTGGAACTCTAAATCCAACATAGTTTGTAGTAGCTCTTTGAAACTTGACAAAATAAAGGAGTTCTCAGTTTTGTCTTTATGGTTTGTTTCCTCTTCAAGTAGCCCTAGGCGCAGACTGTGGAAAGCACTTTAATTGAGAGGGGTTGCCAAGCTTCTACGAAATAACGAGTTTCCGAAATACCAGCAAATATTTTTTCACCCAATCTTGATGATACTTGGTGGTAATGATCAGTACACAAATCCCACTTGGCTCACCAAATTTTGTTCTTCTAGGTTGAAGCGTTCGTCTACAGTAGCAGTTTTTATATTTAGGTTTCCCTCTGTTCTCTCCTATATACATAGATGAATTTGGAACTCTAAATCCAACATGGTTGGTAGTAGCTCTTTGAAACTTGACAAAATAAAGGAGTTCTCAGTTTTGTCTCTATGGTTTGTTTCCTCTTCAAGTAGCCCTAGGCACAGACTGTGGAAAAGCACTTTCATTGAGAGGGGTTGCCAGGCTTCTAAGAAATTACGAGTTCCGAAATACCAGCAAATATTTTTTCACCCAATCTTGATGATACTTGGTGGTAATGATCAGTAAACAAATCCCATTTTGCTCACCAAATTTTGTTCTGCTAGGTTGAAGCATTCGTCTACAGTAGCAGTTTTTATATATAGGTTTCATTCTGTTCTCTCCTATTTAGATAGATGAATTTGGAACTCTAAATCGTACATGGTTTTTTTAGCTCTTTGAAACTTGACAAAATAAAGGAGTTCTCAGTTTTGTCTCTAAGGTTTGTTTCCTTTTCAAGTAGCCCTAGGCACAGACTGTGGAAAAGCACTTTCATTGAGAGGGGTTGCCAAGCTTCTAAGAAATTACGAGTTTCCGAAATACCAGCAAATATTTTTTCACCCAATCTTGATGATACTTGGTGGTAATGGTCAGTGCACAAATACCACTTAGCTCACCATATTTTGTTCTTCTAGGTTGAAGCGTTCGTCTACAGTAGCAGTTTTTATATTTAGGTTTCCCTCTGTTCTCTCCTATATAGATAGATGAATTTGGAACTCTAAATCCAACATGGTTTGTAGTAGCTCTTTGAAACTTGACAAAATAGAGGAGTTCTCAGTTTTGTCTCTATGGTTTGTTTCCTCTTCAAGTAGCCCTAGGCACAGACTGTGGAAAGCACTTTAATTGAGAGGGGTTGCCAAGCTTCTACGAAATAACGAGTTTATGAAATACCAGCAAATATTTTTTCAGCCAATCTTGATGATACCTGTTGCTGATGATCAGTACACAAATCCCACTTGGCTCACCAAATTCTGTTCTTCTAGGTTGAAGCGTTCGTCTACAGTAGCAGTTTCTATATTTAGGTTTCCCTCTCTTCTCTCCTATATAGATAGATGAATTTGGAACTCTAAATCCAACATGGTTTGTAGTAGCTCTTTGAAACTTGACAAAATAAAGGTGTTCTCAGTTTTGTCTCTAAGGTTTGTTTCCTTTTAAAGTAGCCCAAGGCACAGACTGTGGAAAAGCACTTTCATTGAGAGGGGTTGCCAAGCTTCTAAGAAATAAAGATTCCGAAATACCCGCAAATATTTTTTCACCCAATCTTGATGATAATTGGTGGTAATGATGAGTACACAAATCCCACTTGGCTCACCAAATTTTGTTCTGCTAGGTTGAAGCATTCGTCTACAGTAGCAGTTTTTATATATAGGTTTCATTCTGTTCTCTCCTATTTAGATAGATGAATTTGAAACTCTAAATCCAACATGGTTTTTTTAGCTCTTTGAAACTTGACAAAATAAAGGAGTTCTCAGTTTTGTCTCTATTGGTTGTTTCCTCTTCAAGTAGCCCTAGGCACAGACTGTGGAAAAGCACTTTCATTGAGAGGGGTTGCCAAGCTTCTAAGAAATAACGAGTTTCCGAAATACCAGCAAATATTTTTTCAGCCAATCTTGATGATACCTGTTGCTGATGATCAGTACACAAATACCACTTGGCTCACCAAATTCTGTTCTTCTAGGTTGAAGCGTTCGTCTACAGTAGCAGTTTTTATATTTAGGTTTCCCTCTGTTCTCTCCTATATAGATAGATGAATTTGGAACTCTAAATCCAACATGGTTGGTAGTAGCTCTTTGAAACTTGACAAAATAAAGGAGTTCTCAGTTTTGTCTCTATGGTTTGTTTCCTCTTCAAGTAGCCCTAGGCACAGACTGTGGAAAAGCACTTTCATTGAGAGGGGTTGCCAAGCTTCTAGGAAATTACGAGTTTCCGAAATACCAGCAAATATTTTTTCACCCAATCTTGATGATACTTGGTGGTAATGATCAGTACACAAATCCCACTTTGCTCACCAAATTTTGTTCTGCTAGGTTGAAGCATTCGTCTACAGTAGCAGTTTTTATATATAGGTTTCATTCTGTTCTCTCTTTTTAGATAGATGAATTTGGAACTCTAAATCCAACATGGTTTTTTTAGCTCTTTGAAACTTGACAAAATAAAAGAGTTCTAAGTTTTGTCTCTATGGTTTGTTTCCTCTTAAAGTAGCCCTAGGCACAGACTGTGGAGAAGCACTTTCATTGAGAGGGGTTGCCAAGCTTCTAAGAAATAACGAGTTTCCGAAATACCAGCAAATATTTTTTTAGCCAATATTGATGATACCTGTTGCTGATGATCAGTACACAAATCCCATTTGGCTCACCAAATTCTGTTCTTCTAGGTTGAAGCGTTCGTCTACAGTAGCAGTTTCTATATTTAGGTTTCCCTCTCTTCTCTCCTATATAGATAGATGAATTTGGAACTCTAAATCCAACATGGTTTGTAGTAGCTCTTTGAAACTTGACAAAATAAAGGAGTTCTCAGTTTTGTCTCTAAGGTTTGTTTCCTTTTCAAGTAGCCCTAGGCACAGACTGTGGAAATGCACTTTTATTGAGAGGGGTTGCCAAGCTTCTAAGAAATAAAGATTCCGAAATACCAGCAAATATTTTTTCAGCCAATCTCGATGATACCTGTTGCTGATGATCAGTACACAAATCCCACTTGGCTCACCAAATTTTCTTCTTCTAGGTTGAAGCGTTCGTCTACAGTAGCAGTTTTTATATTTAGGTTTCCCTCTGTTCTCGCCTGTATAGATAGATGAATTTGGAACTCTAAATCCAACATGGTTTGTAGTAGCTCTTTGAAAATTGACAAAATAAAGGAGTTCTCAGTTTTGTCTCTATGGATTGTTTCCTCTTCAAGTAGCCCTAGGCACAGACTGTGGAAAAGCACTTTCATTGAGAGGGGTTGCCAAGCTTCTAAGAAATAACGAGTTTCCGAAATACCAGCAAATATTTTTTCACCCAATCTTGTTGATACTTGGTGGTAATGATCAGTACACAAATACCACTTAGCTCACCATATTTTGTTCTTCTAGTTTGAAGCGTTCGTCTACAGTACAGTTTTTATATTTAGGTTTCATTCTGTTCTCTCCTATTTAGATAGATGAATTTGGAACTCTAAATCCAACATGGTTTTTTTTAGCTCTTTGAAACTTGACAAAATAAAGGAGTTCTCAGTTTTGTCTCTATGGTTTGTTTCCTCTTCAAGTAGCCCTAGGCACAGACTGTGGAAAAGCACTTTCATTGAGAGTGGTTGCCAAGCTTCTAAGAAATAACGAGTTTCCGAAATAACAGCAAATAATTTTTCAGCCAATCTTGATGATACCTGTTGCTGATGATCAGTACACAAATCCCACTTGGCTCACCAAATTCTGTTCTTCTAGGTTCAAGCGTTCGTCTACAGTAGCAGTTTTTATATTTAGGTTTCCCTCTGTTCTCTCCTATATAGATAGATGAATTTGGAACTCTAAATCCAACATGGTTTGTAGTAGCTCTTTGAAACTTGACAAAATAAAGGAGTTTTCAGTTTTGTCTCTATGGTTTGTTTCCTCTTCAAGTAGCCCTAGGCACAGACTGTGGAAAAGCACTTTCATTGAGAGGGGTTGCCAAGCTTCTAAGAAATAACGATTTTCCGAAATACCAGCAAATATTTTTTCAGCCAATCTTGATGATACCTGTTGCTGATGATCAGTACACAAATCCCACTTGGCTCACCAAATTCTGTTCTTCTAGGTTGAAGCGTTCGTCTACAGTAGCAGTTTTTATATTTAGGTTTCACTCTGTTCTCTCCTATATAGATAGATGAATTTGGAACTCTAAATCCAACATGGTTTGTAGTAGCTCTTTGAAACTTGACAAAATTACGGAGTTCTCAGTTTTGTCTCTATGGTTTGTTTCCTCTTCAAGTAGCCCTAGGCACAGACTGTGGAAAAGCACTTTCATTGAGAAGGGTTGCCAAGCTTCTAAGAAATAAAGAATCCGAAATACCCGCAAATATTTTTTCACCCAATCTTGATGATAATTGGTGGTAATAATGAGTACACAAATCCCACTTGGCTCACCAAATTTTGTTCTTCTAGGTTGAAGCGTTCGTCTACAGTAGCAGTTTTTATATTTAGGTTTCCCTCTGTTCTCTCCTGTATAGATTGATGAATTTGGAACTCTAAATCCAACATGGTTTGTAGTAGCTCTTTGAAACTTGACAAAATAAAGGAGTTCTCAGTTTTGTCTCTATGGTTTGTTTCCTCTTCAAGTAGCACTAGGCACAGACTGTGGAAAAGCACTTTCATTGAGAGGGGTTGCCAAGCTTCTAAGAAATTACGAGTTTCCGAAATACCAGCAAATATTTTTTCACCCAATCTTGATGATACATGGTGGTAATGATCAGTAAACAAATCCCAATTTGCTCACCAAATTTTGTTCTGCTATGTTGAAGCATTCGTCTACAGTAGCAATTTTTATATATAGGTTTCATTCTGTTCTCTCCTATTTAGATAGATGAATTTGAAACTCTAAATCCAACATGGTTTTTTTAGCTCTTTGAAACTTGACAAAATAAAGGAGTTCTCAGTTTTGTCTCTATTGGTTTTTTCCTCTTCAAGTAGCCCTAGGCACAGACTGTGGAAAAGCACTTTCATTGAGAGGGGTTGCCAAGCTTCTAAGAAATAACGAGTTTCCGAAATACCAGCAAATATTTTTTCAGCCAATCTTGATGATACCTGTTGCTGATGATCAGTACACAAATCCCACTTGGCTCACCAAATTCTGTTCTTCTAGGTTGAAGCGTTCGTCTACAGTAGCAGTTTTTATATTTAGGTTTCCCTCTGTTCTCTCCTATATAGATAGATGAATTTGGAACTCTAAATCCAACATGGTTTTTAGTAGCTCTTTGAAACTTGACAAAATAAAGAATTTCTCAGTTTTGTCTCTATGGTTTGTTTCCTCTTAAAGTAGCCCTAGGCACAGACTGTGGAAAAGCACTTTCATTGAGAGGGGTTGCCAAGCTTCTAAGAAATAACGAGTTTCCGAAATACCAGCAAATATTTTTTCAGCCAATCTTGATGATACCTGTTGCTGATGATCAGTACACAAATCCCACTTGGCTCACCAAATTCTGTTCTTCTAGGTTGAAGCGTTCGTCTACAGTAGCAGTTTTTATATTTAGGTTTCCCTCTGTTCTCTCCTATATAGATAGATGAATTTGGAACTCTAAATCCAACATGGTTTGTAGTAGCTCTTTGAAACTTGACAAAATAAAGGAGTTCTCAGTTTTGTCTCTATGGTTTGTTTCCTCTTCAAGTAGCCCTAGGCACAGACTGTGGAAAAGCACTTTCATTGAGAGGGGTTGCCAGGCTTCTAAGAAATTACGAGTTTCCGAAATACCAGCAAATATTTTTTCACCCAATCTTGATGATACTTGGTGGTAATGATCAGTAAACAAATCCCATTTTGCTCACCAAATTTTGTTCTGCTAGGTTGAAGCATTCGTCTACAGTAGCAGTTTTTATATATAGGTTTCATTCTGTTCTCTCCTATTTAGATAGATGAATTTGGAACTCTAAATCGTACATGGTTTTTTTAGCTCTTTGAAACTTGACAAAATAAAGGAGTTCTCAGTTTTGTCTCTAAGGTTTGTTTCCTTTTCAAGTAGCCCTAGGCACAGACTGTGGAAAAGCACTTTCATTGAGAGGGGTTGCCAAGCTTCTAAGAAATAACGAGTTTCCGAAATACCAGCAAATATTTTTTCACCCAATCTTGATGATACTTGGTGGTAATGGTCAGTGCACAAATACCACTTAGCTCACCATATTTTGTTCTTCTAGGTTGAAGCGTTCGTCTACAGTAGCAGTTTTTATATTTAGGTTTCCCTCTGTTCTCTCCTATATAGATAGATGAATTTGGAACTCTAAATCCAACATGGTTTGTAGTAGCTCTTTGAAACTTGACAAAATAAAGGAGTTCTCAGTTTTGTCTCTATGGTTTGTTTCCTCTTCAAGTAGCCCTAGGCACAGACTGTGGAAAGCACTTTAATTGAGAGGGGTTGCCAAGCTTCTACGAAATAACGAGTTTATGAAATACCAGCAAATATTTTTTCAGCCAATCTTGATGATACCTGTTGCTGATGATCAGTACACAAATCCCACTTGGCTCACCAAATTCTGTTCTTCTAGGTTGAAGCGTTCGTCTACAGTAGCAGTTTCTATATTTAGGTTTCCCTCTCTTCTCTCCTATATAGATAGATGAATTTGGAACTCTAAATCCAACATGGTTTGTAGTAGCTCTTTGAAACTTGAGAAAATAAAGGTGTTCTCAGTTTTGTCTCTAAGGTTTGTTTCCTTTTAAAGTAGCCCAAGGCACAGACTGTGGAAAAGCACTTTCATTGAGAGGGGTTGCCAAGCTTCTAAGAAATAAAGATTCCGAAATACCCGCAAATATTTTTTCACCCAATCTTGATGATAATTGGTGGTAATGATGAGTACACAAATCCCACTTGGCTCACCAAATTTTGTTCTTCTAGGTTGAAGCGTTCGTCTACAGTAGCAGTTTTTATATTTAGGATTCACTCTGTTCTCTCCTATATAGATAGATGAATTTGGAACTCTAAATACAACATGGTTTGTAGTAGCTCTTTGAAACTTGACAAAATAAAGGAGTTCTCAGTTTTGTCTCTATGGTTTGTTTCCTCTTCAAGTAGCCCTAGGCACAGACTGTGGAAAAGCACTTTCATTGAGAGGGGTTGCCAAGCTTCTAAGAAATAACGAGTTTCCGAAATACCAGCAAATATTTTTTCAGCCAATCTTGATGATACCTGTTGCTGATGATCAGTACACAAATCCCACTTGGCTCAAAAAATTCTGTTCTTCTAGGTTCAAGCGTTCGTCTACAGTAGCAGTTTTTATATTTAGGTTTCCCTCTGTTCTCTCCTATATAGATAGATGAATTTGGAACTCTAAATCCAACATGGTTTGTAGTAGCTCTTTGAAACTTGACAAAATAAAGGAGTTCTCAGATTTGTCTCTATGGTTTGTTTCCTCTTCAAGTAGCCCTAGGCACAGACTGTGGAAAAGCACTTTCATTGAGAGGGGTTGCCAAGCTTCTAAGAAATTACGAGTTTCCGAAATACCAGCAAATATTTTTTCACCCAATCTTGATGATACATGGTGGTAATGATCAGTAAACAAATCCCACTTTGCTCACCAAATTTTGTTCTGCTAGGTTGAAGCATTCGTCTACAGTAGCAGTTTTTATATATAGGTTTCATTCTGTTCTCTCCTATTTAGATAGATGAATTTGAAACTCTAAATCCAACATGGTTTTTTTAGCTCTTTGAAACTTGACAAAATAAAGGAGTTCTCAGTTTTGTCTCTATTGGTTGTTTCCTCTTCAAGTAGCCCTAGGCACAGACTGTGGAAAAGCACTTTCATTGAGAGGGGTTGCCAAGCTTCTAAGAAATAACGAGTTTCCGAAATACCAGCAAATATTTTTTCAGCCAATCTTGATGATACCTGTTGCTGATGATCAGTACACAAATACCACTTGGCTCACCAAATTCTGTTCTTCTAGGTTGAAGCGTTCGTCTACAGTAGCAGTTTTTATATTTAGGTTTCCCTCTGTTCTCTCCTATATAGATAGATGAATTTGGAACTCTAAATCCAACATGGTTGGTAGTAGCTCTTTGAAACTTGACAAAATAAAGGAGTTCTCAGTTTTGTCTCTATGGTTTGTTTCCTCTTCAAGTAGCCCTAGGCACAGACTGTGGAAAAGCACTTTCATTGAGAGGGGTTGCCAAGCTTCTAGGAAATTACGAGTTTCCGAAATACCAGCAAATATTTTTTCACCCAATCTTGATGATACTTGGTGGTAATGATCAGTACACAAATCCCACTTTGCTCACCAAATTTTGTTCTGCTAGGTTGAAGCATTCGTCTACAGTAGCAGTTTTTATATATAGGTTTCATTCTGTTCTCTCTTTTTAGATAGATGAATTTGGAACTCTAAATCCAACATGGTTTTTTTAGCTCTTTGAAACTTGACAAAATAAAAGAGTTCTAAGTTTTGTCTCTATGGTTTGTTTCCTCTTAAAGTAGCCCTAGGCACAGACTGTGGAGAAGCACTTTCATTGAGAGGGGTTGCCAAGCTTCTAAGAAATAACGAGTTTCCGAAATACCAGCAAATATTTTTTCAGCCAATCTTGATGATACCTGTTGCTGATGATCAGTACACAAATCCCATTTGGCTCACCAAATTCTGTTCTTCTAGGTTGAAGCGTTCGTCTACAGTAGCAGTTTCTATATTTAGGTTTCCCTCTCTTCTCTCCTATATAGATAGATGAATTTGGAACTCTAAATCCAACATGGTTTGTAGTAGCTCTTTGAAACTTGACAAAATAAAGGAGTTCTCAGTTTTGTCTCTAAGGTTTGTTTCCTTTTCAAGTAGCCCTAGGCACAGACTGTGGAAATGCACTTTTATTGAGAGGGGTTGCCAAGCTTCTAAGAAATAAAGATTCCGAAATACCAGCAAATATTTTTTCAGCCAATCTCGATGATACCTGTTGCTGATGATCAGTACACAAATCCCACTTGGCTCACCAAATTTTCTTCTTCTAGGTTGAAGCGTTCGTCTACAGTAGCAGTTTTTATATTTAGGTTTCCCTCTGTTCTCGCCTGTATAGATAGATGAATTTGGAACTCTAAATCCAACATGGTTTGTAGTAGCTCTTTGAAAATTGACAAAATAAAGGAGTTCTCAGTTTTGTCTCTATGGATTGTTTCCTCTTCAAGTAGCCCTAGGCACAGACTGTGGAAAAGCACTTTCATTGAGAGGGGTTGCCAAGCTTCTAAGAAATAACGAGTTTCCGAAATACCAGCAAATATTTTTTCACCCAATCTTGTTGATACTTGGTGGTAATGATCAGTACACAAATACCACTTAGCTCACCATATTTTGTTCTTCTAGTTTGAAGCGTTCGTCTACAGTACAGTTTTTATATTTAGGTTTCATTCTGTTCTCTCCTATTTAGATAGATGAATTTGGAACTCTAAATCCAACATGGTTTTTTTTAGCTCTTTGAAACTTGACAAAATAAAGGAGTTCTCAGTTTTGTCTCTATGGTTTGTTTCCTCTTCAAGTAGCCCTAGGCACAGACTGTGGAAAAGCACTTTCATTGAGAGTGGTTGCCAAGCTTCTAAGAAATAACGAGTTTCCGAAATAACAGCAAATAATTTTTCAGCCAATCTTGATGATACCTGTTGCTGATGATCAGTACACAAATCCCACTTGGCTCACCAAATTCTGTTCTTCTAGGTTCAAGCGTTCGTCTACAGTAGCAGTTTTTATATTTAGGTTTCCCTCTGTTCTCTCCTATATAGATAGATGAATTTGGAACTCTAAATCCAACATGGTTTGTAGTAGCTCTTTGAAACTTGACAAAATAAAGGAGTTTTCAGTTTTGTCTCTATGGTTTGTTTCCTCTTCAAGTAGCCCTAGGCACAGACTGTGGAAAAGCACTTTCATTGAGAGGGGTTGCCAAGCTTCTAAGAAATAACGATTTTCCGAAATACCAGCAAATATTTTTTCAGCCAATCTTGATGATACCTGTTGCTGATGATCAGTACACAAATCCCACTTGGCTCACCAAATTCTGTTCTTCTAGGTTGAAGCGTTCGTCTACAGTAGCAGTTTTTATATTTAGGTTTCACTCTGTTCTCTCCTATATAGATAGATGAATTTGGAACTCTAAATCCAACATGGTTTGTAGTAGCTCTTTGAAACTTGACAAAATAAAGGAGTTCTCAGTTTTGTCTCTATGGTTTGTTTCCTCTTCAAGTAGCCCTAGGCACAGACTGTGGAAAAGCACTTTCATTGAGACGGGTTGCCAAGCTTCTAAGAAATAAAGAATCCGAAATACCCGCAAATATTTTTTCACCCAATCTTGATGATAATTGGTGGTAATAATGAGTACACAAATCCCACTTGGCTCACCAAATTTTGTTCTTCTAGGTTGAAGCGTTCGTCTACAGTAGCAGTTTTTATATTTAGGTTTCCCTCTGTTCTCTCCTGTATAGATTGATGAATTTGGAACTCTAAATCCAACATGGTTTGTAGTAGCTCTTTGAAACTTGACAAAATAAAGGAGTTCTCAGTTTTGTCTCTATGGTTTGTTTCCTCTTCAAGTAGCACTAGGCACAGACTGTGGAAAAGCACTTTCATTGAGAGGGGTTGCCAAGCTTCTAAGAAATTACGAGTTTCCGAAATACCAGCAAATATTTTTTCACCCAATCTTGATGATACATGGTGGTAATGATCAGTAAACAAATCCCAATTTGCTCACCAAATTTTGTTCTGCTAGGTTGAAGCATTCGTCTACAGTAGCAATTTTTATATATAGGTTTCATTCTGTTCTCTCCTATTTAGATAGATGAATTTGAAACTCTAAATCCAACATGGTTTTTTTAGCTCTTTGAAACTTGACAAAATAAAGGAGTTCTCAGTTTTGTCTCTATTGGTTGTTTCCTCTTCAAGTAGCCCTAGGCACAGACTGTGGAAAAGCACTTTCATTGAGAGGGGTTGCCAAGCTTCTAAGAAATAACGAGTTTCCGAAATACCAGCAAATATTTTTTCAGCCAATCTTGATGATACCTGTTGCTGATGATCAGTACACAAATCCCACTTGGCTCACCAAATTCTGTTCTTCTAGGTTGAAGCGTTCGTCTACAGTAGCAGTTTTTATATTTAGGTTTCCCTCTGTTCTCTCCTATATAGATAGATGAATTTGGAACTCTAAATCCAACATGGTTTTTAGTAGCTCTTTGAAACTTGACAAAATAAAGAATTTCTCAGTTTTGTCTCTATGGTTTGTTTCCTCTTAAAATAGCCCTAGGCACAGACTGTGGAAAAGCACTTTCATTGAGAGGGGTTGCCAAGCTTCTAATAAATAACGAGTTTCCGAAATACCAGCAAATATTTTTTCAGCCAATCTTGATGATACCTGTTGCTGATGATCAGTACACAAATCCCACTTGGCTCACCAAATTCTGTTCTTCTAGGTTGAAGCGTTCGTCTACAGTAGCAGTTTTTATATTTAGGTTTCCCTCTGTTCTCTCCTATATAGATAGATGAATTTGGAACTCTAAATCCAACATGGTTTGTAGTAGCTCTTTGAAACTTGACAAAATAAAGGAGTTCTCAGTTTTGTCTCTATGGTTTGCTTCCTCTTCAAGTAGCCCTAGGCACAGACTGTGGAAAAGCACTTTCATTGAGAGGGGTTGCCAAGCTTCTAAGAAATAAAGAGTCCGAATACCCGCAAATATTTTTTCACCCAATCTTGATGATAATTGGTGGTAAAGATGAGTACACAAATCCCACTTGGCTCACCAAATTTTGTTCTTCTAGGTTGAAGCGTTCGTCTACAGTAGCAGTTTTTATATTTAGGTTTCCCTCTGTTCTCTCCTGTATAGATTGATGAATTTGGAACTCTAAATCCAACATGGTTTGTAGTAGCTCTTTGAAACTTGACAAAAAAAAGGAGTTCTCAGTTTTGTCTCTATGGTTTGTTTCCTCTTCAAGTAGCCCTAGGCACAGACTGTGGAAAAGCACTTTCATTGAGAGGGGTTGCCAAGCTTCTAAGAAATTACGAGTTACCGAAATACCAGCAAATATTTTTTCACCCAATCTTGATGATTCTTGGTGGTAATGATCAGGACACAAATCCCACTTGGCTCACCAAATTTTGTTCTTCTAGATTGAAGCGTTCGTCTACAGTAGCAGTTTCTATATTTAGGTTTCATTCTGTTCTCTCCTATTTAGATAGATGAATTTGGAACTCTAAATCCAACATGGTTTGTAGTAGCTCTTTGAAACTTGACAAAATAAATGAGTTCTCAGTTTTGTCTCTATGGTTTGTTTCCTCTTCAAGTAGCCCTAGGCACAGACTGTGGAAAAGCACTTTCATTGAGAGGGGTTGTCAAGCTTCTAAGAAATAAAGTTTCCAAAATACCAGCAAATATTTTTTCAGCCAATCTCGATGATACCTGTTGCTGATGATCAGTACACAAATCCCACTTGGCTCACCAAATTTTGTTCTTCTAGGTTGAAGCGTTCGTCTACAGTAGCAGTTTTTATATTTAGGTTTCCCTCTGTTCTCTCCTGTATAGATAGATGAATTTGGAACTCTAAATCCAACATGGTTTGTAGTAGCTCTTTGAAAATTGACAAAATAAAGGAGTTCTCAGTTTTGTCTCTATGGATTGTTTCCTCCTCAAGTAGCCCTAGGCACAGACTGTGGAAAAGCACTTTCATTGAGAGGGGTTGCCAAGCTTCTAAGAAATTACGAGTTTCCGAAATACCAGCAAATATTTTTCACCCAATCTTGATGATACTTGGTGGTAATGATCAGTACACAAATCCCACTTGGCTCACCAAATTTTGTTCTTCTAGGTTGAAGCGTTCGTCTACAGTAGCAGTTTTTATATTTAGGTTTCCCTCTGTTCTCTCCTATATAGATAGATGAATTTGGAACTCTAAATCCAACATGGTTTGTAGTAGCTCTTTGAAACTTGAGAAAATAAAGGAGTTCTCAGTTTTGTCTCTAAGGTTTGTTTCCTTTTCAAGTAGCCCTAGGCACAGACTGTGGAAAAGCACTTTCATTGAGAGGGGTTGCCAAGCTTCTAAGAAATTACGAGTTTCCGAAATACCAGCAAATATTTTTTCACCCAATCTTGATGATACTTGGTGGTAATGATCAGTACACAAATCCCACTTGGCTCACCAAATTTTCTTCTTCTAGGTTGAAGCGTTCGTCTACAGTAGCAGTTTTTATATTTAGGTTTCCCTCTGTTCTCTCCTGTATAGATAGATGAATTTGGAACTCTAAATCCAACATGGTTTGTAGTAGCTCTTTGAAAATTGACAAAATAAAGGAGTTCTCAGTTTTGTCTCTATGGATTGTTTCCTCTTCAAGTAGCCGTAGGCACAGACTGTGGAAAAGCACTTTCATTGAGAGAGGTTGCCAAGCTTCTAAGAAATTACGAGTTTCCGAAATACCAGCAAATATTTTTCACCCAATCTTGATGATACTTGGTGGTAATGATCAGTACAGAAATCCCACTTGGCTCACCAAATTTTGTTCTTCTAGGTTGAAGCGTTCGTCTACAGTAGCAGTTTTTATATTTAGGTTTCCCTCTGTTCTCTCCTATATAGATAGATGAATTTGGAACTCTAAATCCAACATGGTTTGTAGTAGCTCTTTGAAACTTGACAAAATAAAGGAGTTCTCAGTTTTGTCTCTAAGGTTTGTTTCCTTTTCAAGTAGCCCTAGGCACAGACTGTGGAAAAGCACTTTCATTGAGAGGGGTTGCCAAGCTTCTAAGAAATTACGA
>NW_027517221.1:0-46775 GCF_048772815.1 Callospermophilus lateralis
GGTGCCAATGGTTGATATACATTCTACCTTATGAAAGTGTCACAGGAAGTAGGGGCAACCTCCATCTTATGTTACCCTTGGAACTGTTATCACAAAGTGGTTGCCAAGGCAGTGACCAAATTCAGTTCCAAAGAATGTGACATGCCTCATTTCCTTGGTGATGGAACTCTCTGAACTTGGTATCCAAGAAGCCAGGAACCCAGAGGCAGTCCCAGTCCCAGTCCCAGTGGGCTCACTTGTTTGGATTTACCAAGGACAGAGTCAGTTTTCTTGGTACCTAATGATGTGAGGATGGCCAAATGCCAGGAGAGCTCTGAAGATGGACCTTTCCTGAGAAAACAGGTAGTGGCTAACCACTTTTTCCTGACATCTTCACAGAGTTGGTCAAGGAAACAAGATCTGAGAGAAGACAGGCCATTTCGGGGGAACATAGTATGGCCCACCAGTTAGAGGACACTCCGGATAGTCACAGACCTACTTGGGGAAGGAGGTGCCTTTGTGAGAGTGGGTGTGGGTTTGTTGTTTTGTCTCATGTTCTGAGAATAGATAGGAAAGGCTGTTTGTTTGGTTTGGAGTGGACAGTTTCTAGTAAGTCATTTGACACGGCGAGTGTTTCTGTTTCTGTGTATCCCACTGTGTCCGTTGTTGTAGACATTAGAAAAGAGAATGCATTAATGGATGTGTCCTGTCTAGTATAAATCTTCCCATAATTCATCCTGCCCAATATATGAATGGACTGCAGCTTGTCTTATCGATGTGCAACACCTGCTATCTTTCTAAGTTGTTGTTTTCTTCCTGAATTCTGGCCACTCTCCAGAATAGGCTCATGGATTTGTGTCCGAAATATGTACCACCTCCAAGCTCTGTGACATGGCCATGTACTGGATAGCTGAAGAGAATGGCGAGCATCTCAGAAAACTCAGATATCAGTGTGACCAGGAAAGTCTCAGTGCAGAAACCCTGCTTTGGGCTTTTTGCTTACTTATTGTTGTGTTGCACTGAATGTCAGGAAGGTCTTTGCCTCAGGCCACCCCTTTGTGAAGCCTGAAGAAAACAGTTTTCAAATGGAAATGAATGGGCCTCACCTGTGGCTGTTTGCTTAATTGCTTTGGAAAGGGATGTGTCTTTATCAGCCTCTTGGACCTGTGTGTGGCTGTGACTTAGATTCTCAGCACCTGATGGATCTTAAGAATGATCCCATGTGAGCTTCCAAAACCAAAATGGCAAAAAATATTTTTCATTGTGGATGAAGTCTCTTGCCTTCCTCTGTTAGGTTCCTGCACTCCATCAAAAGAGAATAGGGATTCTTTGGGTCAAATGAGTTCTTCAAAGCCCTGCAGAGGTGCTTGTGTTTTCGCATGACTCTAAATCACCTAAAGAATCGATACCTAAAATCAGTAGGCCTCAAATTGGAGAAACACAGAAGTATTAACGGCAGGCTTATTTGTTCACTTCCTGGTTCACAGAAACGGTGTCCAGGCTACCCTGACTTTAGGCAAATGAGGGGCAAAGGAGCTGATTTTGGACACTGTCTTGGGCTGCGCCCCTCATGGAAACCTCCAGCCAGAGGTTAAGATGATTGACTATATGGAATAAGATGAGGGCCATGTGGGAGTGTTTTGGTTTTAATTTTGGTCATTTGTGTGGCATTGGAAAAAACGACTGGGTCCACGTGGGCTTGAACTCTGGTGTGATTCTTCTTAGAGACTGGGTTTTGGAACTGAACTCAGAGAAGCATTGCCATGAATTTTGTTGGGATTTTAAGAGGCCATGCATGAAAGTCGCTCTTGGAAACTGAGACCTAGGCCCCGGGTGGATGTCCACAGAGGCCTGGGAATCTCAGCAAGGATATCACATGATTTTATTCTTAAAGAAATGGCAGCCATAGTTGAGAGTCAAAACACACATGGACCTCACATTGTAGACCTCAATGGGCCTGGCCTAATGTGACCTTTTGTCCACTCTTTGGGAAGCCTTGCCTGTGAGAGTTCTCCAGAGATTTCATTGAAATCAGCTTCCTCACCATTTAATGTTTGCTGAATGAATTGAAACCCACAGTGCCTCCAACTTCATGCTTGAAAAATGGCTAGATAAATACCATGAAATTCTTGAAATTCCTATGACCAGGTGGCACTGGAGAAACATTGGATGTCCTGTTGCTGATCATGAGTATACCAGACAGTGCCTTGATTTACTGAGTTTCATGAAAATGGTGTAGAACAGAGATGCCAGTAAGTTGGAGCCTGCTGAGTAGTGGGTCTTGAGCAGTGGTGGGGAGGTGTTTGATAAAACATCCGTGGTAGGGCCATGTGGATCTACCATTGGATTCCAAATGGCTTGTAACTGACATGGTGCAGCCAGCAGACCCTTATATGTAAAGGCATCTTGTTATATGGAGAGTTTTCAGAGGAAAATTAAGAATCAGGTTGATATGGACAAGGGGGCAGTGGGGCAAGCTGTGAGAGATAGAAGCCTAGTTGGTGCATTCTCTTGCAGACCACCACAAGTGACAGAACTCCCTCCAGCACTGTATCCCAGTTTAGCTCCTAGTATTTCGTGAAACAAATACCAAACTCACAGTGCAGCAGCAAAGACACCACAAAAAGTGGAGGAGGACCAAATGGCTTCACAGTCCACACGGGGAGACACTTAGTCCCCAGTGGCCTCAGTTTAGCTACAAAGAGAGGATTCAGCACTGCTTCATCTTGTTCATTGGAAAATAAGAAACCATGTCCTCCAGGTCACATAGATGCAAACCCAGCTTTGATGGTCTCACTACAAAGGAAGCCAAATCTCCTGAAAACAACATATATTTCAAGTGTGGAAGCTCAGAGGCAGTTTCTCAAAAAGTTTTTAGGCCAGCAGAGCTCCATGTTTGTGGAGTGTTTACCCTGTCCCTTAGTTTTGGAAACTCCTCTACCACCTCCAACGTTGTGAACTCCTGAGCATTTTCCATTCCAAATATGTATTCACTGATTTTGTAACTCTTCTCCTCTAATTGTGTCTTACTTGGGGTGAAGGTAATGTCAAGGCATTGTTCTGGATGAGAGGGGGAGGATATTTGTGCAGCATATATTTACATACACATTGGATTCATTTTCCAATTTTCCATTCGAAATACTGAATCCCTGACACTAACCCATACCTAGTAGACTCAGACTATTCATCCTAATATAATGGAGAAAATTAACCCAACACAATAGAAATACAAGCACTTCAGAGGAGACATGTTGTATAGTTGGACTTGACATTTGCATTATATAAGGTAGGAGTTATAAATCTAGTCAAATTTTAATTGAAATATTCTCCATGTGTTCTTAAACTTAACAAATATGTGAATTCTTGTTTCCCTTTTCTGTAGCCTATTCACACATGTATATTTATATGCATATATAGAATCCTATCAGGTATCACACGTACATTTTTGTGAGGTGGCTGTCTTGCCAGATACAAATTGTGAGAAGAGTTCACTCCTCCTAAATGCTGTTCGAAATGAAAATTCAACCTATAGGAGAGCGTCCTAGTAGAACAACATTATACATTAACTCATGTACAGTAAAATAAATATTTTTGCATTTGTGGATGATATATATTTACTGAGGAATTTCGATTGGCATTTATATTGGTACTTTTTAATGTCTGTGAGTGTTTTGTGTGTGTGTGTGTGTGTGTGTGTGTGTGTGTGTGTGTGTATATATAGATATAGATATAGATATACTCTCCAAAATTTCAAAATATGAAATATATGTGTCTAATATACACTCTCTAAATTCATTCATGTTCATGTATGTGGATTTATAATCAACTTTTCACAAGATTATAATCAGAAATATTCATCCACCTGAAATACATGTTTGTTTCCTAGTACTGAAAACTAACTTCAGTGAATGGTGCATAGAAATCCTAATTATTCTACAGTTACTGACCCAGTCTAACATCAATGCAAGTAGTCTCCTATGGGACATGATATGTAATTTGACATTCATTTGTATTCGACACTCGTACATTATTGTTTCTTCAGTTTTTGCACATCACAGGATATACATTTCATCCACAAGTTCACAAATTAATAGGCATTTGTTTCAACTTTAATCACTTCTTGCTTCAGAACACATGTATTGTCAGGGTTTCTTGACTGGTCTTTTCATGAGACTTCTTTCCAAACACATTATTTTGAATTTCCATAATCATTTTGAAGCAAAACTCACACACTCTTCATGATAAACCAAAACACTAATATTTCCATTAGATATATACCTGGTTGGAATGAATGATTGTATATCAATATACAATTTCCTTTAATTTTTCAGATATCAGTTCAATTCATTATTTAAAGTTCAAAAAAGTTATATTATTTATTCACAGTATGGTCTATTCATGCTTTCTCTCTATGTTCATAGAAACAGGGTACAGATCTTTGTACCCCCGATTCTAATTTTACATCTTCAATATATGGCTCCCAGAAATGGTGAAAGAAATACTCATGTCACCTCATTATCACCGTAATATTCTGGACAAAAAATGGAAAGGTCACACTTATGATTGTACCAAAGCCTAAATGGAAAGTGAACATGGATTTCTAAAAACATCCATGTCCAGGTTGCCTAATGCTGTCAATTGTCAATCCTATTGGTGACTACATATTTGTTTTTTTCCTAATTTATATATTCAAACTCAACCCTGTTGAAAATGTCTAATTCTATCACTCACTTTATACTTTGCCTGATTTCGTAATGTTTCTATTGATATCTGCTTTTCTACATATTTTCCCCAGTTCAACATAGTGACTGACTCTTTATATGGGCTGACACTTACATTCACTCTAAAACCGAAAGTCTTTTGCTAAAGAACTTTTGGTCCAAATCCTATACTCATTCTTCTTCCTAAACCTACCGACTATCTTCCTAATCCTACTGAATATCCCTTTTTGACTGGATGTTCTCTTCTAACTTCAATCATCCAATGTACAAGGACCTATGCCATTGTATATCGAATTATCTGAGGCATCATTGCAGAACATAATTCAAAGCTAAGTATCCCAATCAAGGGCAAAACCCTTCTGGGCTTCAAATCATACCTAGATTTCTGTTTTCAAACTTATATTTCACCTCTATATTCTTGTAAATATTGCAGGTTCCCAATACCATTATTCATCACACAGAATCATTCGTAACCCAAATCAAACCTGTTTTTAACCCCAAGTATACATGGTTCCCTCAATCATTTTACAGAAGAGCAGGGACAGAGTGGTTCTTACAATACAGGAAAGTTGGGGACCTTCCACCTGATGAGAACCTCAAATGTCCATGCACAAATGATACCTGGAGAAGTTGTAGGCAGGTATGAAGCACCTGAGAGAGCAAAAGACATCTTCCATGGCAAACAACCTGGTCCGGATGAAGGGATGTGTCTGAATCTGCCTCTCTCTCTTATTATTGTAGAGAAGATGGACCAAACCAGGCCTGAGTGGAGAGCTGTTCCCGGGTGCCAATGGTTGATATACATTCTACCTTATGAAAGTGTCACAGGAAGTAGGGGCAACCTCCATCTTATGTTACCCTTGGAAGCAACTGTTATCACAAAGTGGTTGCCAAGGCAGTGACCAAATTCAGTTCCAAAGAATGTGACATGCCTCATTTCCTTGGTGATGGAACTCTCTGAACTTGGTATCCAAGAAGCCAGGAACCCAGAGGCAGTCCCAGTCCCAGTCCCAGTGGGCTCACTTGTTTGGATTTACCAAGGACAGAGTCAGTTTTCTTGGTACCTAATGATGTGAGGATGGCCAAATGCCAGGAGAGCTCTGAAGATGGACCTTTCCTGAGAAAACAGGTAGTGGCTAACCACTTTTTCCTGACATCTTCACAGAGTTGGTCAAGGAAACAAGATCTGAGAGAAGACAGGCCATTTCGGGGGAACATAGTATGGCCCACCAGTTAGAGGACACTCCGGATAGTCACAGACCTACTTGGGGAAGGAGGTGCCTTTGTGAGAGTGGGTGTGGGTTTGTTGTTTTGTCTCATGTTCTGAGAATAGATAGGAAAGGCTGTTTGTTTGGTTTGGAGTGGACAGTTTCTAGTAAGTCATTTGACACGGCGAGTGTTTCTGTTTCTGTGTATCCCACTGTGTCCGTTGTTGTAGACATTAGAAAAGAGAATGCATTAATGGATGTGTCCTGTCTAGTATAAATCTTCCCATAATTCATCCTGCCCAATATATGAATGGACTGCAGCTTGTCTTATCGATGTGCAACACCTGCTATCTTTCTAAGTTGTTGTTTTCTTCCTGAATTCTGGCCACTCTCCAGAATAGGCTCATGGATTTGTGTCCGAAATATGTACCACCTCCAAGCTCTGTGACATGGCCATGTACTGGATAGCTGAAGAGAATGGCGAGCATCTCAGAAAACTCAGATATCAGTTTGACCAGGAAAGTCTCAGTGCAGAAACCCTGCTTTGGGCTTTTTGCTTACTTATTGTTGTGTTGCACTGAATGTCAGGAAGGTCTTTGCCTCAGGCCACCCCTTTGTGAAGCCTGAAGAAAACAGTTTTCAAATGGAAATGAATGGGCCTCACCTGTGGCTCTTTGCTTAATTGCTTTGGAAAGGGATGTGTCTTTATCAGCCTCTTGGACCTGTGTGTGGCTGTGACTTAGATTCTCAGCACCTGATGGATCTTAAGAATGATCCCATGTGAGCTTCCAAAACCAAAATGGCAAAAAATATTTTTCATTGTGGATGAAGTCTCTTGCCTTCCTCTGTTAGGTTCCTGCACTCCATCAAAAGAGAATAGGGATTCTTTGGGTCAAATGAGTTCTTCAAAGCCCTGCAGAGGTGCTTGTGTTTTCGCATGACTCTAAATCACCTAAAGAATCGATACCTAAAATCAGTTGGCCTCAAATTGGAGAAACACAGAAGTATTAACGGCAGGCTTATTTGTTCACTCCTGGTTCACAGAAACGGTGTCCAGGCTACCCTGACTTTAGGCAAATGAGGGGCAAAGGAGCTGATTTTGGACACTGTCTTGGGCTGCGCCCCTCATGGAAACCTCCAGCCAGAGGTTAAGATGATTGACTATATGGAATAAGATGAGGGCCATGTGGGAGTGTTTTGGTTTTAATTTTGGTCATTTGTGTGGCATTGGAAAAAACGACTGGGTCCACGTGGGCTTGAACTCTGGTGTGATTCTTCTTAGAGACTGGGTTTTGGAACTGAACTCAGAGAAGCATTGCCATGAATTTTGTTGGGATTTTAAGAGGCCATGCATGAAAGTCGCTCTTGGAAACTGAGACCTAGGCCCCGGGTGGATGTCCACAGAGGCCTGGGAATCTCAGCAAGGATATCACATGATTTTATTCTTAAAGAAATGGCAGCCATAGTTGAGAGTCAAAACACACATGGACCTCACATTGTAGACCTCAATGGGCCTGGCCTAATGTGACCTTTTGTCCACTCTTTGGGAAGCCTTGCCTGTGAGAGTTCTCCAGAGATTTCATTGAAATCAGCTTCCTCACCATTTAATGTTTGCTGAATGAATTGAAACCCACAGTGCCTCCAACTTCATGCTTGAAAAATGGCTAGATAAATACCATGAAATTCTTGAAATTCCTATGACCAGGTGGCACTGGAGAAACATTGGATGTCCTGTTGCTGATCATGAGTATACCAGACAGTGCCTTGATTTACTGAGTTTCATGAAAATGGTGTAGAACAGAGATGCCAGTAAGTTGGAGCCTGCTGAGTAGTGGGTCTTGAGCAGTGGTGGGGAGGTGTTTGATAAAACATCCGTGGTAGGGCCATGTGGATCTACCATTGGATTCCAAATGGCTTGTAACTGACATGGTGCAGCCAGCAGACCCTTATATGTAAAGGCATCTTGTTATATGGAGAGTTTTCAGAGGAAAATTAAGAATCAGGTTGATATGGACAAGGGGGCAATGGGGCAAGCTGTGAGAGATAGAAGCCTAGTTGGTGCATTCTCTTGCAGACCACCACAAGTGACAGAACTCCCTCCAGCACTGTATCCCAGTTTAGCTCCTAGTATTTCGTGAAACAAATACCAAACTCACAGTGCAGCAGCAAAGACACCACAAAAAGTGGAGGAGGACCAAATGGCTTCACAGTCCACACGGGGAGACACTTAGTCCCCAGTGGCCTCAGTTTACCTACAAAGAGAGGATTCAGCACTGCTTCATCTTGTTCATTGGAAAATAAGAAACCATGTCCTCCAGGTCACATAGATGCAAACCCAGCTTTGATGGTCTCACTACAAAGGAAGCCAAATCTCCTGAAAACAACATATATTTCAAGTGTGGAAGCTCAGAGGCAGTTTCTCAAAAAGTTTTTAGGCCAGCAGAGCTCCATGTTTGTGGAGTGTTTACCCTGTCCCTTAGTTTTGGAAACTCCTCTACCACCTCCAACGTTGTGAACTCCTGAGCATTTTCCATTCCAAATATGTATTCACTGATTTTGTAACTCTTCTCCTCTAATTGTGTCTTACTTGGGGTGAAGGTAATGTCAAGGCATTGTTCTGGATGAGAGGGGGAGGATATTTGTGCAGCATATATTTACATACACATTGGATTCATTTTCCAATTTTCCATTCGAAATACTGAATCCCTGACACTAACCCATACCTAGTAGACTCAGACTATTCATCCTAATATAATGGAGAAAATTAACCCAACACAATAGAAATACAAGCACTTCAGAGGAGACATGTTGTATAGTTGGACTTGACATTTGCATTATATAAGGTAGGAGTTATAAATCTAGTCAAATTTTAATTGAAATATTCTCCATGTGTTCTTAAACTTAACAAATATGTGAATTCTTGTTTCCCTTTTCTGTAGCCTATTCACACATGTATATTTATATGCATATATAGAATCCTATCAGGTATCACACGTACATTTTTGTGAGGTGGCTGTCTTGCCAGATACAAATTGTGAGAAGAGTTCACTCCTCCTAAATGCTGTTCGAAATGAAAATTCAACCTATAGGAGAGCGTCCTAGTAGAACAACATTATACATTAACTCATGTACAGTAAAATAAATATTTTTGCATTTGTGGATGATATATATTTACTGAGGAATTTCGATTGGCATTTATATTGGTACTTTTTAATGTCTGTGAGTGTTTTGTGTGTGTGTGTGTGTGTGTGTGTGTGTGTGTGTGTATATATATAGATATAGATATAGATATACTCTCCAAAATTTCAAAATATGAAATATATGTGTCTAATATACACTCTCTAAATTCATTCATGTTCATGTATGTGGATTTATAATCAACTTTTCACAAGATTATAATCAGAAATATTCATCCACCTGAAATACATGTTTGTTTCCTAGTACTGAAAACTAACTTCAGTGAATGGTGCATAGAAATCCTAATTATTCTACAGTTACTGACCCAGTCTAACATCAATGCAAGTAGACTCCTATGGGACATGATATGTAATTTGACATTCATTTGTATTCGACACTCGTACATTATTGTTTCTTCAGTTTTTGCACATCACAGGATATACATTTCATCCACAAGTTCACAAATTAATAGGCATTTGTTTCAACTTTAATCACTTCTTGCTTCAGAACACATGTATTGTCAGGGTTTCTTGACTGGTCTTTTCATGAGACTTCTTTCCAAACACATTATTTTGAATTTCCATAATCATTTTGAAGCAAAACTCACACACTCTTCATGATAAACCAAAACACTAATATTTCCATTAGATATATACCTGGTTGGAATGAATGATTGTATATCAATATACAATTTCCTTTAATTTTTCAGATATCAGTTCAATTCATTATTTAAAGTTCAAAAAAGTTATATTATTTATTCACAGTATGGTCTATTCATGCTTTCTCTCTATGTTCATAGAAACAGGGTACAGATCTTTGTACCCCCGATTCTAATTTTACATCTTCAATATATGGCTCCCAGAAATGGTGAAAGAAATACTCATGTCACCTCATTATCACCGTAATATTCTGGACAAAAAATGGAAAGGTCACACTTATGATTGTACCAAAGCCTAAATGGAAAGTGAACATGGATTTCTAAAAACATCCATGTCCAGGTTGCCTAATGCTGTCAATTGTCAATCCTATTGGTGACTACATATTTGTTTTTTTCCTAATTTATATATTCAAACTCAACCCTGTTGAAAATGTCTAATTCTATCACTCACTTTATACTTTGCCTGATTTCGTAATGTTTCTATTGATATCTGCTTTTCTACATATTTTCCCCAGTTCAACATAGTGACTGACTCTTTATATGGGCTGACACTTACATTCACTCTAAAACCGAAAGTCTTTTGCTAAAGAACTTTTGGTCCAAATCCTATACTCATTCTTCTTCCTAAACCTACCGACTATCTTCCTAATCCTACTGAATATCCCTTTTTGACTGGATGTTCTCTTCTAACTTCAATCATCCAATGTACAAGGACCTATGCCATTGTATATCGAATTATCTGAGGCATCATTGCAGAACATAATTCAAAGCTAAGTATCCCAATCAAGGGCAAAACCCTTCTGGGCTTCAAATCATACCTAGATTTCTGTTTTCAAACTTATATTTCACCTCTATATTCTTGTAAATATTGCAGGTTCCCAATACCATTATTCATCACACAGAATCATTCGTAACCCAAATCAAACCTGTTTTTAACCCCAAGTATACATGGTTCCCTCAATCATTTTACAGAAGAGCAGGGACAGAGTGGTTCTTACAATACAGGAAAGTTGGGGACCTTCCACCTGATGAGAACCTCAAATGTCCATGCACAAATGATACCTGGAGAAGTTGTAGGCAGGTATGAAGCACCTGAGAGAGCAAAAGACATCTTCCATGGCAAACAACCTGGTCCGGATGAAGGGATGTGTCTGAATCTGCCTCTCTCTCTTATTATTGTAGAGAAGATGGACCAAACCAGGCCTGAGTGGAGAGCTGTTCCCGGGTGCCAATGGTTGATATACATTCTACCTTATGAAAGTGTCACAGGAAGTAGGGGCAACCTCCATCTTATGTTACCCTTGGAAGCAACTGTTATCACAAAGTGGTTGCCAAGGCAGTGACCAAATTCAGTTCCAAAGAATGTGACATGCCTCATTTCCTTGGTGATGGAACTCTCTGAACTTGGTATCCAAGAAGCCAGGAACCCAGAGGCAGTCCCAGTCCCAGTCCCAGTGGGCTCACTTGTTTGGATTTACCAAGGACAGAGTCAGTTTTCTTGGTACCTAATGATGTGAGGATGGCCAAATGCCAGGAGAGCTCTGAAGATGGACCTTTCCTGAGAAAACAGGTAGTGGCTAACCACTTTTTCCTGACATCTTCACAGAGTTGGTCAAGGAAACAAGATCTGAGAGAAGACAGGCCATTTCGGGGGAACATAGTATGGCCCACCAGTTAGAGGACACTCCGGATAGTCACAGACCTACTTGGGGAAGGAGGTGCCTTTGTGAGAGTGGGTGTGGGTTTGTTGTTTTGTCTCATGTTCTGAGAATAGATAGGAAAGGCTGTTTGTTTGGTTTGGAGTGGACAGTTTCTAGTAAGTCATTTGACACGGCGAGTGTTTCTGTTTCTGTGTATCCCACTGTGTCCGTTGTTGTAGACATTAGAAAAGAGAATGCATTAATGGATGTGTCCTGTCTAGTATAAATCTTCCCATAATTCATCCTGCCCAATATATGAATGGACTGCAGCTTGTCTTATCGATGTGCAACACCTGCTATCTTTCTAAGTTGTTGTTTTCTTCCTGAATTCTGGCCACTCTCCAGAATAGGCTCATGGATTTGTGTCCGAAATATGTACCACCTCCAAGCTCTGTGACATGGCCATGTACTGGATAGCTGAAGAGAATGGCGAGCATCTCAGAAAACTCAGATATCAGTGTGACCAGGAAAGTCTCAGTGCAGAAACCCTGCTTTGGGCCTTTTGCTTACTTATTGTTGTGTTGCACTGGATGTCAGGAAGGTCTTTGCCTCAGGCCACCCCTTTGTGAAGCCTGAAGAAAACAGTTTTCAAATGGAAATGAATGGGCCTCACCTGTGGCTGTTTGCTTAATTGCTTTGGAAAGGGATGTGTCTTTATCAGCCTCTTGGACCTGTGTGTGGCTGTGACTTAGATTCTCAGCACCTGATGGATCTTAAGAATGATCCCATGTGAGCTTCCAAAACCAAAATGGCAAAAAATATTTTTCATTGTGGATGAAGTCTCTTGCCTTCCTCTGTTAGGTTCCTGCACTCCATCAAAAGAGAATAGGGATTCTTTGGGTCAAATGAGTTTTTCAAAGCCCTGCAGAGGTGCTTGTGTTTTCACATGACTCTAAATCACCTAAAGATTCGATACCTAAAATCAGTAGGCCTCAAATTGGAGAAACACAGAAGTATTAACGTCAGGCTTATTTGTTCACTCCTGGTTCACAGAAACGGTGTCCAGGCTACCCTGACTTTAGGCAAATGAGGGGCAAAGGAGCTGATTTTGGACAATGTCTTGGGCTGCGCCCCTCATGGAAACCTCCAGCCAGAGGTTAAGATGATTGACTATATGGAATAAGATGAGGGCCATGTGGGAGTGTTTTGGTTTTAATTTTGGTCATTTGTGTGGCATTGGAAAAAACGACTGGGTCCACGTGGGCTTGAACTCTGGTGTGATTCCCCTTAGAGACTGGGTTTTGGAACTGAACTCAGAGAAGCATTGCCATGAAATTTGTTGGGATTTTAAGAGGCCACACATGAAACTCGCTCTTGGAAACTGAGACCTAGGCCCCGGGTGGATGTCCACAGAGGCCTGGGAATCTCAGCAAGGATATCACATGATTTTATTCTTAAAGAAATGGCAGCCATAGTTGAGAGTCAAAACACACATGGACCTCACATTGTAGACCTCAATGGGCCTGGCCTAATGTGACCTTTTGTCCACTCTTTGGGAAGCCTTGCCTGTGAGAGTTCTCCAGAGATTTCATTGAAATCAGCTTCCTCACCATTTAATGTTTGCTGAATGAATTGAAACCCACAGTGCCTCCAACTTCATGCTTGAAAAATGGCTAGATAAATACCATGAAATTCTTGAAATTCCTATGACCAGGTGGCACTGGAGAAACATTGGATGTCCTGTTGCTGATCATGAGTATACCAGACAGTGCCTTGATTTACTGAGTTTCATGAAAATGGTGTAGAACAGAGATGCCAGTAAGTTGGAGCCTGCTGAGTAGTGGGTCTAGAGCAGTGGTGGGGAGGTGTTTGATAAAACATCCGTGGTAGGGCCATGTGGATCTACCATTGGATTCCAAATGGCTTGTAACTGACATGGTGCAGCCAGCAGACCCTTATATGTAAAGGCATCTTGTTATATGGAGAGTTTTCAGAGGAAAATTAAGAATCAGGTTGATATAGACAAGGGGGCAATGGGGCAAGCTGTGAGAGATAGAAGCCTAGTTGGTGCATTCTCTTGCAGACCCTGACCCACCACACGTGACAGTACTCCCTCCAGCACTGTGTCCCAGTTTAGCTCCTAGTATTTCGTGAAACAAATACCAAACTCACAGTGCAGCAGCAAAGACACCACAAAAAGTGGAGGAGGACCAAATGGCTTCACAGTCCACACGGGGAGACACTTAGTCCCCAGTGGCCTCAGTTTACCTACAAAGAGAGGATTCAGCACTGCTTCATCTTGTTCATTGGAAAATAAGAAACCATGTCCTCCAGGTCACATAGATGCAGACCCAGCTTTGATGGTCTCACTACAAAGGAAGCCAAATCTCCTGAAAACAACATATATTTCAAGTGTGGAAGCTCAGAGGCAGTTTCTCAAAAAGTTTTTATGCCAGCAGAGCTCCATGTTTGTGGAGTGTTTACCCTGTCCCTTAGTTTTTGAAACTCCTCTACCACCTCCATTGTTGGGAACTCCTGAGCATTTTCCATTCCAGATATGTATTCACTGATTTTGTAACTCTTCTCCTCTAATTGTGTCTTACTTGGGGTGAAGGTAATGTCAAGGCATTGTTCTGGATGAGAGCGGGAGGATATTTGTGCAGCATATATTTACATACACATTGGATTCATTTTCCAATTTTCCATTCGAAATACTGAATCCCTGACACTAACCCATACCTAGTAGACTCAGACTATTCATCCTAATATAATGGAGAAAATTAACCCAACACAATAGAAATACAAGCACTTCAGAGGAGACATGTTGTATAGTTGGACTTGACATTTGCATTATATAAGGTAGGAGTTATAAATCTAGTCAAATTTTAATTGAAATATTCTTCATGTGTTTTTAAACTTAACAAATATGTGAATTCTTGTTTCCTTTTTCTGTAGCCTATTCACACATGTATATTTATATGCATATATAGAATCCTACCAGGTATCACACGTACATTTTTGTGAGGTGGCTGTCTTGGCAGATACAAATTGTGAGAAGAGTTCACTCCTTCTAAATGCTGTTGCAAATGAAAATTCAACCTATAGGAGAGCATCCTAGTAGAACAACATTATACATTAACTCACGTTCAGTAAAATAAATGTTTTTGCATTTGTGGATGATATATATTTACTGATGAATTTCGATTGGCATTTATATTGGTACTTATTAATGTCTGTAGTGTTGTGTGTGTGTCTGTGTGTGTGTGTGTGTGTGTGTATATATATATATATATATATATATAGATAGATAGATAGATAGATAGATATAGATATAGATATACTCTCCAAATTTTTCAAAATATGAAATATATGTGTCTAATATACACTCTCTAAATTCATTCATGTTCATGTATGTGGATTTATAATCAACTTTTCACAAGATTATAATCAGAAATATTCATCCCTCTGAAATACATATTTGATTCCTTGTACTGCAAACTAACTTTAGTGAATGGTGCATTCAAATCCTAATTATTCTACAGTAACTTACCCAGTCTAACATCAATGCAAGTAGAATCCTATGGGACATGATATGTAATTTGTCATTCATTTGTATTCGACACTGGTACATTATTGTTTCTTTAGTTTTTGCACATCATAAGATATACATTTGCCATGGCAGTGACCTCATTCAGTTCCAAAGAATGTGACATACCTCATTTCCTTGGTGATGGAACTCTCTGAACTTAGTATCCAAGGAGCCAGGCACCCAGAGGCAGTCCCAGTCCCAGTCCCAGTGGGCTCACTTGTTTGGATTTACCAAGGATAGAGTCAGTCATTCTTGGTACCTACTGAAGTGAGGATTACCAAATGCCTGGAGAGCTCTGAAGAGGGAACTTTCCTGAGAAAGCAGGTAGTGGCTCACCACTTTTTCCTTACAACTTTACAGAGTTGGCCAAGGAAAAGAGATCTGAGAGAGGACAGGCCATTTCGGAAGAATAGAGTATGGCCACCAGTCAGAGGACACTCTGGTTAGTCACACACCTACTTGGGGAAGGAGGTGCCTTTTTGGGAGTGGGTGTGGGTTTGTGGTTTGTCTCATGTTCTTAAAATAGGTAGGAATGGCGGTTTGTTTGTTTTGGAGTGAACTGTTTCTGGTAAGTCGTTTGACGAGGTGAGTGTTTCCATGTCTGTGTATCCCACTGTGTCTGTGGTAGTAGACATGAGAAAAGAGAATGCAGCAATGGATGTGTCATGTCTAGTATAAAGCTTCCCAGCATTCATCCTGCCCAATTTATGAATGGAGTGCGGCTTGCCTTATGCACGGGCAACACCTAATACCTTCCTAAGTCCCTGTTTTCTTCCTGAATTCTGGCCACTTTCTAGAATAGGCTCATGGTTATGTGTCCAAGATATGTACCAAATCCAAGGTCTTTGACATGGCCATGTACTGGATACCTGAATGGAATCGCCAGCATCTCAGAAAACTCAGATATCAGTGTGACCAGAAAAGTCTCAGTGGAGATACCCTCTTTGGGCCTTTTGCTTACCTTATTGTTCTGTTGCCCTGAATATCAGGAAGGTCTTTGTCTCATGCAACCCCTTTGTTAAGCCTGAAGAAAACAGTTTTCAAATGGAAAAGAATGTGCATCACCTCTGGCTCTTTGCTTAATTTCCTTGGACAAGGATGTGTCTGATTCAGGCCCTTTGCCCTGTTTTAGGCTGTGACTTAGATTCTCAGCACCTGATGGATGTAAAGAAAGATCCCATATGTGCATCTAAACCAAAATGGAAAAACGTTCAATCAATGTGCATGAATTATATTGCCTTCCTTTGTTAGGTTTCTGAAATCCATCATGTCAGAATAGGGATCCTTTGGGTGAAATGAGTTGTTCAAATCTATGCAGAGGTGCTTGGCTTTTCTCATGACTCCAATTCACAAAAAGAATCTAGACCCCACAGTCAGAGAGCCTCAAATTGGAGAAGCAAAGCAGTATTAAGGGCAGGCCTATTTGATCACTCCTGGTTCACAGGAAGGGTGTCCAAGCCACCCTGACATTCGGCAAATGAGGGGCAAGGGAGCTTATTTTGGACACTGTCTTGGGATGTGCCCCTCATGAAAACCTCCATCCAGATGTTATGATGAGTATCTTTATGGTAGAAGATGAGGGACATGTAGGAGTGTTTTGGTTATAATTGTGGTCATTTGTGTGGCAGTTGGAAGAGATGCCTGGGTCCACCTGGGCTTGAATTCTGCTGTGATTCCCCTTAGAGACTGAGTTCTGGAACTGACCTCAGAGAAGTATTGACATGAATTGTGTTGGGATTTTAGGAGGCCAGGAATGAGAGTTGCCGTTGGAACCTGGGATCAAGGCCCAGAGTGGCTTTCCACAGAACACTGGGAATCACAGCCAGGATATTACATGATTTTATTCTAAAAGACTTGGCAGGCATAATTGAGATTCAAAACACACTTGGACCTCGCTTTGTAGACCTCAATGGGCCTGGCTTCATGTGACTTTTTGGCTACTCTTTGGGTAGACTTGATGTGAGAGTGCTCCAGAGATTTCCCTGAAATTAGCTTCCTCACCATTTAATGTTTCCTGAATGAATTGAAACCCACATTGCCTCCAAATGCATCTGTGAAAAAATGCTAGATAATTACCATGAAATTTTAGAAATTCCGATGACCAGGTGGCAATGGAGGACCTTTGATGTCCTGTTGATGATCATGAGTATACAAGACAGGGCCTTGATTGACTGGGTTTCATGAAAATGGTGTAGAACAGAGATGCCAGTAAGTTGGGGCCTGGTGAGTAGTGGGCCGAGAGCTGTGTTATGCAAGTGTGTGATAAAACATCTGTTGTGGGGCCATGTGGATCTTCCATTGGCTTCCAAATGGCTGTGACTGACATGGTGCAACCATCACACCCATATATGTAAAGGCATATTTTTATATGGAGAGGTTTCAGGGCAATGTTCAGTATCATGTTGCTATTGTCAAGGGGGCAAGCTACATGAGATAGAACCCTGGTTGGTGCATTCTCCTGGAGACCCTGCCAACCACACCTGACAGAACTCCCTTCAGCACTGTGTCCCATTTGAACTCGTTGTATTTCATGAAGCAAATACCAAACTCCCAGTGCAGCAGCAAGAAACACCACGAAAATTGGAGGATGACCATTGGTTTCACAGTCCACACGGGAAGACACTTAGCCCTCAGTGGCCACAGTTTACCTACAAAAAGAGAATTCATCACTGCTGCCTCATTTTTATTTGAAAATAAGTAACCATTTCCTCCAGGTCACAGAGATGCAGATCCAGCTTTGATGGTTTCACTACAAACAAAGCTAAAGCTCCTGACAACAACATATATTTCAAGTGCCCAACCTCAGAGGCAGATTCTCAAAAAGTCTTTTGGCCAGCAGAGCTCCATGTTTGTGGAGTGTTTACCCTGTCTCTTACTTTTGGAAACTCCTCTACCACCTCCAAAGATGTGAAATCTGGAGCATTTTCCATTCCTGATAGGTATTCACAGATTTTCTAACTCTTCTCCTCTAATTGTGTCTTACTTGGGGCGAAGGTAATGTCAAGGCATTGTGCTGGAGGAGAGTGGGAAGATGTTCTGTAGCATATATTTGCATACACATTGGATTCAGTGTCCTATTTTCAATTCAAAATACTGAATACCTGACTCTAACCCATTCCCTACCAGACTCTGACTACTAATCCTAATATGATGGAGAAAAATAACCCATAAAGAATAGAAATACAAGCAGTTCAGAGTAGGCATGGTGTATAGTTGGACTTGCCTTTTGCATGATACAGAGTTGGAGTTATAAATCTAGTCAATTGTTTGTTGTAATAGTTGTCCTTGTATTTTTAAGGTTAACAAAAATGTGAATTCCTGTCTCCCTTTCTCTGTATTCTTATATGCACATATAGATTCCTATCTGGTACCACACGTAAATTCTTGTGAGGTGGCTTACTTGGCAGATACAAATTGTTAGAAGAGATCACTCCTCCTAAACCCTGTTGGAACTGAATATTCAACCTATGGGTGAGCTTGCTAGTTGAACAGCATTATGCATAAATCCATGTTCAGTAAAATGAATATTTTTAGATCTGTGGATGATATATATTTTATAATGAATTTTGATTGACATATATATTGCTACTTTTTTGTCTGTGAGTGTGTTTCAATATATATATATATATATATATATATATATATATATATATATATACTCTCCAGATTTTTCAAAATATGAAATATATGTGTCTTATATTCACTCACTAAATTCATTCATGTTCATGTATGTGGATTTATAATCAACTATTCACAAGATTATTCTCAGGAATATTCATCCACCTGAAATTTGCCCAATGCTCTCAAATGTCAATCCTATTTGTGACTACATATTTGTTTCTTCCTAAGATTATATATTTAAACTCAACCCTGTTCAAAATGTCTAATCCTATCACTCACTTTATACTTTGCCTGATTTTGTAATGTCTCTATTGATATATGCTTTCCTACATATTTTCCCAGTTCATCATTGTGACTGACTCTTCACCTGTGCTGACATTTACATTCACTCTCTTCGAAATCCGATTGCTAAGAAACTTTTGTTCCAAATCTTATACTCACCCTTCTTCCTAAACTTACTGACTATCTTCCTAATGCTACAGACTATCCCTTTTTGACTGGATGTTGTCTTCTACATTCAATCATCCAAGAAAATGCGGCGCGAGCTTCAGAAGAGGAGACTACCAACAGACTATCTCATGCAATATCAAAGGGTTTATTCGGTGTCCAGCATGCTGGGGTTCAGAGCTCACCTGAATAGAGCAGATAGCCCTGAGAATAGCTGAAGTAGAGCTTATATACTTTCCCTGGAGAGGGAAGGGAGGGAATTGTATTAATGGGTCAGGGCGAGTGGGCGGTTTGCATGCAACTGGGAGAGGGAGTACATTCTGCAATTTGGCAGCTGGGGATAGAACATTCTGGGAACAAGATTTGCAAGCATTTCTCAAGATTTCAACAGTGTTCTGTTAAGCATACAGAAAAACAAGATGTGACAAGTACCTATTTTATTAACATTTCATTCCCCACTTCTTCTTCTGGCTAATTTTAATCATAAAAATGATCATTGGAGGGTGTCACATTCAATGTCTGCTAGTGGGGTATTACCATAAGTTTAACTCGTCCAATTTGAGCCTGGAGAAAAGACATTACACGGTTGAGCAAACAGGGTTTTATAGCTGGCAATAATATGAGGATTATTATTTGACCGGCCAGGGTTGATAAAAACGTAGTTAACCAGGGGGACTGTGTGAACCAAGACTCAAGCCACCCTTTTTGGGCCTCTCTCACTTGTTGATGGTCTTCAAGGTGTCTTTTAAATTTACTCATAGATTTTATTACAACTCCAGTATAGTCAGCTTAAAAACAACATTCTTCCCTCAATGCAGCACAAAGGCCCCCTTCTCTAATGAAGAGGAGGTCCAAGCCTCAACTGTTCTGTAAAACAACTTCAGAGAGAGAGGTTAAAGATTCATGCAAAGCTCTGATGGAGGTTTCTAATATCTTAGTTTTGCTCTATTGCTGCTTCTAACTGGGTCATTTGTTGTGTCCCATGGACAATGGCAGTGGTTCCTGTGCCCACCCGTGCAGCAAATCCTATTCCTAATAGGATGGCTAAAGTGAGGGATATATCTTCCCAGTGGAAACGGTTGTATGCCCCCCCTATTTGATCTTCAAATGAACCTGTGTCATGATAGAGCACTCTTGGAAACATCTGCACCATTACACAATTTATCACATATCTTGATCATTTCATGAAAACATAAACAATGTTTAAGTATATAGAATTATGCTGTTGTAGGCACTGACAAAGCAAGGCACCTAAGATAGCACTCAAGAGAGGGAAACAGTCCTATTTGGTTGCAACCGGATTCAGAGGGCATTGCTTCTATTGTAATCAATTAATCCGCTGAAACTCAAGTTTAGGTAGTTTCAGAATTTTGTACCCAACATATAAGGGATGGGGCTCAGAAGTTCACAGTCTTCAGAAGTTTAAAAAAGCAGTATTTGTTTCTGTTTTTCCTTCTGTTCTGGGCAAGTTAACTTTTCAAGGACACCTGGGAGGAGGAGAGCTTTTTCTTCCCTTTCTTATTTTCCCCCTGCCAGCTGTTACCATGGAGCCCGGTTGGTAATTTCTTTATCTTAGAAATGTAGCCATCTCTGTGAAGCCCCAGCTGAAGGCCAGAGGACTTGTTCACATATTTTGTGAAAAACTAGTTAGGGGTTGTCTAGCTTAGAAGTACTGAGATTTTTAGCCAGTGGCCAAGTAGAACAGGGCAATACGAAAGAGAAAGTTTATCTACATTAAAGTCTTTATTGGGACTGTTTTGCTGAAAGTTCAAAACTCAGCCATGGTGAAGACTTCTGAAGAAGGTCATTTAAGACTTTTCTGTGGGCCTGGTACAGAGAGGGGAAGACGGGGAAGGTGGGGCTGAGAGCAACTCCGAGGATCTGAGAATGAGGGAAAAGAGAGATGTAAACGAATAATGGGAAAGGGTATTGGGAATTTCCTAGCAGCAAACTTGAGCAGTAGATCAGGTAGAGCAGAGTGAAAGACGGGAGTGAGGATCCCAAAATCCTGTGAGGGACTTTAAATTTTAGTAACCTGTTTTCAGTGATGACAAAGCAACTTTAAAGGCCAATTATATTACATTTTGGATAAGTGTCTCAGGGCTCTCCTCAGCTTGTTTGAGCATTGGGTTAGCTGGTAAGAGGACCTGGTGGGACCCGGTGAGGGCACTGACAGGAGATGAGAGGAATGAGTCGGTGGAGCGGTACCTATGTACCTGCTACCTCAGCAAGGGGGCGATGGTCTGAGAACTGGTGGAGCTTTGGGTTTCTGATCTAGTAATTGGAGGGGAGAAATAAAGTTGCTGAGATGGGAGTGACAGCAGAGGGTCTGGAGCAGAAGGCTGAGGATAATGATCTATTGGAGAAGCATAGTTCAGGATGTGAGCGAAGGAGGGAAAAGGCTTCCACATAGGGGAATTTTCTTTCACTCTTTTGAGCACTTGCAGAAGTTAAAAAGGTCACGCAAAATTTGAGGATCTAGAGACCCCTCTGGGTGCCATAGTTTTTGGTTGTCTAATTGGTAATGTGGCCAATGCTGTGTACTGAATTTGATGAAGAATTGGGGTTCCATCTGGCAGCCCCTGTATGCACACATTCCCATGACATACAGAAAAAGTCGGCTTTTCCCCCACACAGCCGTTACTCTTTGTGGCTTTGATAGTCTGCCAGGCAAACTTAGTAATCTAGACTAGCCAACCTGCACCTGGCTCGCGTGTCCCTACATCCATAATGTTTGTTTCCATTATCTATGGTACAGAAGGTATTTAATGGTATTTTAGTGGGATCCTCTTCATCAGGGATATCACAATAGGAAATACTTATAGCCAGCTAACAAATGTCTGGGTGGAGAGATGGCCACCAGGTCCCTAAGAGGGCTGTATGCAAGATAGACCATACTTCTTTTCCAGTAGGATTTGTGATCAGCCATCACTGCTTAATGGGCTGATGAGGGTTAGGACTACTTGTAGCCAAGGGGAGAGTATATAACCTTATTCATATTGCAAATACACAATTTGAAACTGTTACCAGTCTTTTTCAGTTTCCAGAAAGATTCTGTACAGGGAGCAGGCTTGAGATGAGAGGCATGGATCCAGGAAGTGTTTCTGTTTACGTTTACTACTGTAGGTGTTATAATAGCACCTGGTATGGTCCTTTTCAGCGGGGTACCAGGGATGACACCTGATGTCATCTTACATAGATGAAATCTCTTACTTGATATGGATGTGGAATCCCCTGGTTGCCAGTTGGGTAGGCAGTGGCCAGCTGTTTTCACAGGTATTACTGAGTTCTTTCAAGATCTTTAAGTCTGTCAAGCAAGGGGGTGTGGAAAGGATCTTTAGGTCTTACAGTTGGGCTTAGGTCCCCTACTGGAGGAGGGCCACCATAAAGAATTTCACACGTGGTAAGGTTACTCAAAGAAACAAAGGGATTTTTTCTTGCATGAAACATTGCATAAGGCAGGAGCATAGTCCAATCTTATGCTGGTCTCTAAGCTTAATTTCGTTAAGGTCTCTTTAATGGTTCTATTCATTCTTTTTACTTGTCTTGAACTCTGTGGTCTATAAGCACAATTTAACTTCCAATTAATCCCCAGGTTCCTGGCTAACCCCTGACTTACCTGGGCCATGAACATCGGTCCATTATCAGATCATATTACCGGCTTAGCTTCCTCCAATGGTAGAGAAGCTTAGTCAGCAGCAGCGGAATCACTTAGAGTGTGTTGTGTGTTAGGGGACAAGGGCAGGGGATAAGGAGGGGGAGAAGAGTCCAGTAGAGTCAAATCTGTGACTCAGGGAGAACAGAGGGTGGAGGAGGAGAAGGTTGAGAGGGTTTGAGAGATCATGGGGGAAGGAGTAGGAGCAGAGGTAGGGGCAAGGAAAGGCTTCACCCATGGAGGAGGAGATTTGCAGAGGTCCTGCCAAGTTAAGATATATGGCTGTTGATCCGGATGGCTATGTGGCGCTGGCTGAAAGACAATACCTCTGACTTTTTAAATTAGTGGGAAGTAGAAAGATCCTTCTAGGGGCCATACGACTCCAAAGATGGGGCATTCTGAGGCACAGAGATTCTGCCAGGTCCAGCGTTTTACTAAAAAAAGAAAGATTCTGAGCCCTTAAGCGGACTTTGGTCCAGTGATCAAGGGTCAGGGACAAAGGCATTGACGTGCTCTGTTCCATAATGAAAGTTACACAAACAGTAAAAGCAAGGACTCACGACACAGATAAGACAAGACCATAAAGACAGGCAATGAACGTCCAACACTGAGACTAGGAATGAGTAGCCGGCAAAACCCAATGGTATGGCAATAACGAATCTAAAAGAAAATATCACTGAGTCGAGAAGACTATTGTTCCTTGATTTCCCGAGTTCTCTGCGGGGTCCTCCAGGGAGGTGCCCTTTGTCTCTGTGACACGTCTCTCAGCCACCGTCAGAGAGAGCCCAGGCTCGTCATCGCCAGCAATTTTGCCAAGCCCTAACAAGAAACCTGAAACCAGAAAGAGGCACCTTACTTGCTCCGAGAGGAGCCCGTTGGGGTCTCTCGTCCGCCACTGCTGGAACTCGGTGGAACCTCAATATGTAAAGGTCAGGCGAGTGTCAGAGGAAGATACTACCAAGAGACTGTCTCATGCAACAGCAAAGGGTTTATTTGTGGTCCAGCATGCTGGAGCTCAGAGCTAAATTAAATAGAGCAGAGACCTCTGAAAACAGCTTAAGCAGAGCTTATATACTTTCCTTGGAGAGGGAAGAGAGGAAAGTTTAGTGATGGGTAAGGGCGAGTGGGCGGTTTGCATGACACCGAGTGAGGGAGTACATTCTGCAGTTCTGCTGTTAGGAACAGTACATTCTAGAACAAGATTAGCAAAAATTTCTCAAGATTTCAACAGTGTTTTGTTAAGCATACAGAAAAACAGGAAGTGACAAGTACCTATTTTATTAATTTTATTAACCTTTCACTACCGACTATGCCTTTTTGACTTGATGTTCCTTCTACATTAATTTATGCAACGTACAAGGTACTATGCCATTGTATATCGATTTATCTGAGACAACTCTGCACAACGTAATTCAACACCACGTATCCCTATCAAGGGCCCAATGCCCTTCTGGGCTTCAAATCAGACTTAGATTTCTTTTTTCATGCATATATTTCACCTATATATTCTTCTACACATAGCAAGTTCCAAATACGATCATTCATCCAGCGAAATGATTTCTAACCCAAATTGAGCATGTTTTTAACCATAACCGGACGCTGTTCCCTCAATCTAACTTTACAGAAGAGCAGGGAAGGAGTTGATATTACAATACAGACATGTAGAAAAACTTCCACCTGCTGAGAACCTCAAAGGTCCATGCAGAAATGATCCCTGGAGAAGATGTAGGAAGCAATAAAGGACCTGAGAGACCAAAAGTCATCTTCCATGGCAAACAACCCGGTCAGGATAAAAGGTTGTGTCTGAATCAGATTCTTTTTTAATATAGAGATCATGGACCAAACCAGGCCTGTGTGGAGATCTATTCCTGGGTGCCTTTGGTTGATATACCATTCTAACTTGTGAAAATGTCACAGGAAGTAGGGGCAGCCTCAATCTCATGGGACCCTTGGAAGCAACAGTTAAGACAAAGTGGCTGCCAAGACAGTGCCCTCATTCAGTTCAGGAAGGAAGTGACCTCACCTCACTTTCTTGGTGATGGAACTCTCTGAACGTGGGATCCAGGAAGCCAGGCACACAGAGCCAGTCCCAGTCCCAGTCCCAGTGGTCTCACTTGTTTGGATTTACCAAGGACAGGGTCAGTATTTTTTGGTACCTACAGATGTGAGGAAGGCCAAATGCCAGGAAAGCTCGGATGCAGGGCTTTTCATGAGGAAGCAGGTAGTGGCTCACCGTTGGCTCCTAAGAAGTTCACAGAGTTGGCCAAGGAGACAAGATCTGAGACAGGAAAGGCCATTTTGGGGGAACATATTATGGCCCAAAAGTCAGAGGACACTCTGGATAGTCACAGACCTACTTAGGGGAAGGAGGTGCCTTTGTGGGTGTGGTTGTGGGTTTGTGGTTTTGTCTCATTTTCTGAGAATAGGTAGGACAGTCGGTTTTTTTTTGGCATTTGGTTCACTTTCAATTACTTACTACTTCAGAACACATGTATTCCTCCATGTTTCTTTACTGGTCTTTTCACTAGACTTCTTTCTAAACACATTATTTTCGATTCCATAATCATTTTTGAAGCAAAACTCACTCTTCACGATAAACCGTAACCCTAATAATACCATTGCATATATAACTCGTTGGAATGATGGTATATATATCAATATAAGATTTCCAATATATTTTCAGATGCAAACTCAATCCATTATTTAATGTTGGATCCAGTAACATACTTTATTCACAATATGGTCTATTCATGCATCATCTCAATAATCATCAACACATGGTACACCTATTTGTATCCCCAGTACTAATTTATAAGTTTTCAGAATATTACTCCCCTTTATGGTGGAAGAAATACTCATGTCACCTGATCTACATATACATTTTACCACAGTAGTATTCTGGACACAAAATGCAAAGGTCACACATATGATTGTACCAAAGCCTAAATGGGAAGTGACCATGGATTACTAAAAGCATCTATGTCCAGGGTGCCTACTGCTCTAAAATGTCAATCCTATTGGTTACTACATATTTGTTTCTTCCTAAGATTATATATTTAACCTCAAGCCTGTTGAAAATATCTAATCCTATCACTCACTTTATACTTTGCCTGATTTCCTAATGCCCCTATTGATATCTGCTTTCCTACATATTTTTCCCAGTTCATCATTGTGACTGTCTCTTCACATGTGCTGACATGTACATTCACCCTCTAACTGAAAACCAATTTCTAAAGAACTTTTGGTCCAACTCCAAGACTCACTCTTCTTCCTAAACCTACTGACTATCCTCCTAATCCTACAGACTATCCCTTTTTGACTGGATGTTCTCTTCTACTTTCAATCATCCGAGGTATAGGGTCCTATGCCATTGTATATCGATTTATCTGAGACCTCGGTGCAGAACATAATTCAAGCAAAGTATACCAATCAAGGGCCCAATGCCTTTCTGGGCTTCAAATCTTTCCTAGATATCTGTTCTCATACATATATTTCACATTTATATTCTTATAAATATCACAGGTTCCCAATACCATAATTCATCCAGCAGGATGACTCCTAACCTAAATCGAACATGCTATTAACACTAACCATACACTGTTCCCTCAATCTCACTTTACAGAAGAGCAGGGACAGTGTTGGTCTTAAAATCCAGGAAGGTAGGGTATCATCCACCATCTGAGAACCTCAAAAGTCCCTGCAGAAATAATCCCTGGAGAAGGTGTAGGCAGGTATGAAGGATCTGAGAGAGCAAAAGTCATCTTCCATGGCAAACAACCTGGTCAGGTTGAAGGGATGTGTCTGAATTAGCCTCTATCTTCCTAATGTAGAGAAGATGGACCAAACCATGCCTGTGTGGAGAGCTGTTCCCCGGTGCCTATGGTTGATATACCATTCTAACTTATGAATGAGTCACAGCAAGTAGAGGCAGACTCCATCTTTTGGGAACCTTGGAAGCAACTGTTAAAACAAAGTGGTTTCCAAGGCAGTGAATTCATTCAGTTCTTGAAGGAAGTGACCTCACCTTACATTATTGGTGATGAAAGTCTGTGATCTTGGGATCCAGGAAACCAGGCACACAGAGTCAAACCCAGTCCATGTCCCAGTGGGCTCACTTGTTTGGATTTAACAAGACAGAGTCACTCTTTCTTGGTACCTACTGATGTGAGGACAGCCAAATGCCTGGAAACTATGAAGACTGGCCTTTCCAGAGAAAGCAGGTAGTTTCTCACCACGGACTCCTGACAACTTCACAGAGTTGGCCAAAGAGACCAGATCGAAGACAGGACACGCCATCTTTGGGGAACATAGTATGGCCCACAAGTCAGAGGACACTCCGGATACTCACAGACCTACTTGGGGGAAAGAGGTGCCTTTTTGGGTGTGAGTGTGAGTTTGTGGTTTTGTCTCATGTTCTGAGAATAGTTAGGAAAGCTGGTTTGTTTGTTTGGAGTGGACTGTTTCTAGTAAGTCCTTTGACAAGGGGAGTGTTTCTGTGTCTATATATCATACTGTGTCCGTGATTGTAGACAGTAGAAAAGAGAATGCATCAATGGATGTGTCCTGTCTACGAGAAAGCTTCCCAGCATTCATCCTGTGCAATTTATGAATGGACAGCAGCTTGCCGTATGGATGGGCAACTCCTGCCATCTTTCTAAATTCCTGTTTTCTTCCTGAATTCTGGACACTCTCCAGAATACGCTCATGATTTTGTGTCCAAGATATGTACCACCTCCATCTCTGTGACATGGCCATGTACTGGAAAGCTGATGGGAATGGCGAGTATCTCAGAAAACTGAGATATCAGTATGCCCACGAAAGTCTCAGTGGAGAAACCCTGCTTTGGGCCTTTTCCTTACCTATTCTGTTGCCCTGAATGTCAAAAAGGTCTTTGCCTCAGGCCACACTTTGTGAAGCCTGAAGAAAATAGTTTTCAAATGGAATTGAATGGTCATTACCTGTGCCTCTTTGGTTAATTGCTTTGGAAATGGATGTGTCTGAATCAGCCTCTTGGCGCTATGTGAGGCTGTGGCTTAGATTCACAGCACATGATGGGTCTAAAGAAAAATCCCATGTGTGCATCCAAAACCAAAATGGATAAAAGAACTGTCATGGTGGATAGAGTCTCTTGCCTTCCTCTGTAAGGTTCCTGACCTCCATTAAGTGAGAATAGGGATCATTTGGGTCAAGTGAATTCTTTAAAGCCCTGCAGAGGCTATCCCATAGGTTCGTGGGTTTTCTCATGACTCCAATTCACATCTATGTTTACAGAAGAGCAGGGACAGTGTTGGTCTTACAATACAGGAATGCAGTGGATCTTCCATCTGTTGAGAACCTCAAAGCTCCATTGAGAAATGATCTCTGGAGAAGATGTAGGCAGCTATGTAAGACCTGAGAGAGCAAAAATCATCTTCCATGGCAAACAACCTGGTCAGGATTAAGGGTTGCGTCAGAATGAGCCTATCTCTTCTTAATGTAGAGAAGATGGACCAAACCAGGCCTGTGTGGAGAGCTGTTCCCTTTTGCCTACGGGTGATATACCATTCTAACTTGTGAAAGTGTCACAGGAAGTAGGGGCAGCCTCCATCTCATGGGACCGTTGGAAGCAATTGTTATGACAAAGTGGTTGCCAAGGTAGTGATCTCATTCAGTTCCTGAAGGAAGTGATCTCATCTCACTTCCTTGGTGATGGAACTCTCTGAACTTGGGATACAGAAAGCCAGGCACCCAGAGCCAGTCCCAGTCCTAGTCCCAGTGGTCTCACTTTTTTGGATTTACAAAGGACAGAGTCAGTCTTTCTTGATACCTACTGATGTGAGGATGGCCAAATGCCAGGAAAGCTCAGAAGAGGGGCTCTTCCTGAGAAAGCAGATAGTGGCTCACTCCTGGCTTCTAACAATTTCACATTGTTGGCCAAGAAGACCAGATCTGAGACAGGACAGGGCATTTTGGAGGATCATAGTATGGCCCATCAGTCAGAGCACACTCCGGATAGTCACAGACATATTTGGGGGAAGGAGGTGCAATTGCAGGTGTGGGTTTGTGGTTTTGTCTCATGTTCTGAGAATAGGTAGAAAAGGCGGTTTGTTTGGTTTGGAGTGAACTGTTTCTAGTAAGTCGTTTGACAATGCAAGTGTTTCTATGTCTGTGTATCCCACTGTGTCCGTGCTTGTAGACATTAGAAAAGAGAATGCATCAATGGATGTGTGCTGTCTCATAGAAAGCTTCCCAGCATTCATCCAGCACAATTTATGAATTGACTGCGGCTTGCCTTATTGATGGGCAATACCTGCTGCCTTCCTAAGTTGCTGTTTCCTTCATGAATTATGGCCAATCTCCTGAATAGGCTCATGATTTTGTGTCCAAGATATGTACTACCTCCAAGCTCTGAGACATGGCCATGTACTGGATAGCTGAATGCAATGGCGAGCATCTCAGAAAACTCAGATATCAGTGTGACCAGTAAAGTCTCAGTGGAGAATCCCTGCTTTGGGACATTTGCTTACCTATTGTTCTGTTGCCCTGAGAGTCAAGAAGGTCTTTGTCTCAGGCCAACCCTTTGTGATTCCTGAAGGAAAGATTTTTCAAATGGAAATGAATATGCTTTGCCTTTGGCTCTTTCCTTAATTGATTTGGAAAGAGATGTGTGTGAATCAGCCTCTTGGCCCAGTGTGATTCTTTGACCTAGATTCTCAGCACCTGATGGATCTAAAGAAAGATCCCATGGGTGCATAAAATCCAAAATGGCAAAAAGAGCAGTCATTGTGGATGAAGTATTTTGCCTTCCTCTGTAAGGTTCCTGAATTCCATCAAGTGAGAATAGGGATCTTTTGGGTCAAATGAGTTCTTCAAATCCATTCAGAGGCTCTCCAATAGGTGCTTGAGTTTTTTCATCTTTCCAATTCACATAAAGAATCTGTACCCGACACTCAGTAGGCCTCAAATTGGAGAAGCAGAGCAGTATTAAGGGCAGGCCTATTTGATCACTCCTGGTACACTGGAAGGGTGTACAGGCCACTGGGAATTTAGGCAAATGAGGGGCAACAGAGCTTATTCTGGACACTGTCTTGGGCTACGCTAATGCTATCAAATGTCAATCCTATTTTTGACTTCATATTTGTTTTATCCTAAACTCATATATTCATCATCAACACTGTTGAAAATATCTAATCCCATCACTCACTTTATACTTTTCCTGATTTCCTAATGTCTCTATTGATATCTGCTTTCCTACATATTTTCCCCTGTGCATCATTGTGACTGACCTGTGTTGACATTAACATTGACTCTCTAACCAAAACCCTATTGCTAAAGAACTTTTGTTCCAAATGCTATACTCACTTTTCTTCCTAAACTTACTGACTATCTTTCTAATCCAACTGACTATAACTTTTTGAATGGACGTTCTCTTCTACATTCAATGATCCAAGTACAGTTCAGGTTTCTATTCAACCGGGTGAGGGAGTAGATTCTGCAGTTTGGCAATTGCGGACAGCACATTCTGGCAACAAGATTAGCAAAGAGTTCTCAAGATTTCAACAGTGTTTCGTTAAGTGTACAGAAAAACAGGAAGTGACAAGTACATATTTTATTAACCTTTCATTCCCCACTTCTTTTTCTGGCTACTTTTAATCATAAAAGTGATCATTGTGGGGTGTCACATTCTATGTCTGCTAGTGGGGTATTACCATAATTTTAATTTGTCCAATTTGAGCTTGGAGAAAATAAATTACATGGTTGAGGAAACAGGGTTTTATAGTTAGCAATAATATGAGGATTATTATTGGACCGGCCAGGGTTGATAAAAACGTAATTAACCAGGGGGACTGTGTAAAAAAAGACTCAAACTACCCTTTTGTGCCTCTCTCTCTCGTTGTTGCTCTTCAATGCGTCTTTTTAATTTACTCATAGATTTTTTTACAACTCCAGTATTGTCGACATAAAAACAACATTCTTCCCTCAATGAAGCACAAAGGCCCCCTTCTGTCATGAAAAGGAGGTCCAACCCTCGACTGTTCTGTAAAACAACTTCAGAGTGAGAGGTTAAAGATTCCTGCAAAGCTGTGATGGAGGTTTCTAAAATCTTTAAGTTTTGATCTATTGCTGCTTCTAATTGGGTCATTTATTGTGTCCCATGGACCAGCACAGTGGTTCTTGTGCCCAACCCTGCAGCAACTCCTATTTGTAATAGAATGGCTAAGGTGAGGGACATATGTTCCCAGCGGAACCGGGTTGTATGTCCCCCTCTTTGATCTTCAAATGAACCTGCGTCATGATAGAGCACTCTGGGAAACATCTGCACCATTTCACAATTAATCACATCTGTTGACCATTTCATGAAAACATAAACAATGTTTAAGTATTTAGAATTATACTGTTGTAGGGACGGACAAGGCAAGGCACCTAAGATAGCACCAAAGACACGGAAACAGTTTTTTTTGGTTTCAACCAGATTCAGAGGGCATTGCTTCTGTTGTAATCAATTAATCCCCTGAAACCCAAGTTACGTAGTTTCAGAATTTTGTACCCAACACGTAAGGGAAGGGGCTCAGAAGTTCACAGTCTGCAGAAGTTCACAAAAAGCAGTTTTTGTTTCTGTTTTTTCCTCAGTTTGGGCAAGTTAACATTTCAAGGACACCTGGGTGAGGGTGTCTTCCCTTTCTCTTTTTCCCCCTGCCAGCTGTTTCCATGCAGCCCAGTTTGTAACTTCTTTATCTTAGAAATGTAGCCATCTCTGTGAAGCCCCAGCTCAAGGCCAGAGGCCTTTTTTTCACATATTTTGTGAAAAAGTAGTAAGGGTGTGTCTAGATCAGGAGTGCTGAATTTTTTAGCCAGTTGCCAAGGAGACCAGGGCAACACAAAAATAGGAAGTTTATCTACAGTGAACTCTTTTATAGGGACTCTTTTGCTGAAAGTCCTAAATCAGCCATGGTGAAGACTTATGTGGGCCTGGTACAGAGGGGGACAATTTGGAAGGCAGGGATAAGAGCAGCTCTGTGGATCTGAGAATTAGGAAGGAGAGATGTAAAAGAATATTGGGAGAGGGCTTTGGGTTCTTAATAGCAACAAAAACTTGAGCAGTAGAACAGTAGAACAGAGGGGGAGATGGGAGTGAGTTTCCAAAAAGCCTGTGAGGGACTTTAAATTCTTAGTAACCTGTTTTTAGTGATGACAAAGCAACATTAAAGGCCATTTTTATTACATATTTTATTAGGGTCTGAGGATTCTTCTCAGCGGGTTTGAGCTTTGCATTAGCTGGTAAGAGGACTGGGTGGGACCCGGTGCGGGCACTGACAGGAGAGGAGAGGAGTGAGTGAATGGAGTGGTACCTCAGTACCTGCGACCTCAGCAAGGGGGCAATGGTCTGAGAACCGGTGGAGATTTGGGTTTTTGATGTAGATATTGGAGGGGAGAAATCAAGTTGCTGACGTGGGAGTGACAGCAGAGAGTCTGGAGCACAAGTCTGAGGGTGAGCATCTATTGGAGAAGCATAGTTCAGGATGTGAGCAAAGGAGAGAGAAGGCCTCCACATAGCGGAATCTCCTTTCACCCTTTTGAGCACTTGCAGAAGTTAAAAAGGTCACACAGAATTTGAGGATCTAGAGACCCCTCTGGGGGCCATTGGTTTTGGTTATCTAATTCATAATATGGCCAATGCTGTGTACAGAATTTGTTGAGGAGTTTGGGTTCCATCTGACAGTCCCTGTATGCTCACATCCCCATGACTTACAATAGAAGTCTGCTCTCCCCCCACACAGCCGTGACTGTTTGTGGCTTTGATAGTCTGCCGGGCAAACATAGAAATCTAGGCTAGCCAACCTGCATCTGGCTCACGTGTCCCTACATCTATAATGTTTGTTTCCATTATCTATGGTACGGAAGGGATTTAATGGAATTTTAGTGGGATCCTGTTCATCAGGGATATCCCAATAGAAAAGACATATAGCCAGCTGACAAATGACTGGGTGGAGAGATGGCCACCAGGTTCGTAAGGGGGCTGTATTCGAGATAGGCCATTCTTCATGTCCAGTAGGATTTGGGATCAGCCATCGCAGCTTAAGGGGCTGATGAGGGTTAAGACTACTGGTCGTCAAGGGGAGAATAAATATCTTCCAGGATCTTCTTTACAACCATTTGTGATGTTTCTTTTTTCTTCTTTTTTATTTCTTTTTTTTGTGTGTGTGTGGGGAAGGCTTCAATACATCCTGAAAATGTATGTTCAAAGACTAGGAGTTATTTAAGTCCATACCTTACTGGCTTAATTTCAGTAAAGTCCACTTCCCAGAATTGTCCTCGTCTGGTTCCTCATAGGCGCTTTCCTGCAGGAAGCTTGGAAGTGTAAGCTTTAACCAATTAATGGACCTGACAGGCTTTTGTTACCCATTCAGTTATTTCCTTTTCCTGTGAGTAGGTTAGTGGAAAACTGTGTTCTTGATCCTTCACGAATGAATGCAGTTTCTTTGAACAAAGGTGAGTGAGTTGATGAACATTTGCTACTGACATAGTTAGAGCCATGATTATAGGAGTAGTTACTGAAGGATTAAAAAATTCCACTTGGGGGCCTTCAGGGTTAAAAGTTATTTTGGCCCAGAGCTTGTTGAGCAGATCTCTGCCCATCAATGAATCCAGGCATTCTGGGATTACTTGAAAGGAGTGATGGATTTTTCCTTTTCCCTGGTCCATGGTCCTCTTAGTTGTCAAAGCCCGATATTTTCTTCTGTTAGACTCTTGAATTAGAGAACTTTTATTTGGTAGAGGGCCCAATGGGCCTTACGGGCTGAGTATATTGCCCCTGTATCTACTTCAAAGTTTATTGTGTTCCCCTCCACTTCAAAAGTTACCTAGAGGTCAGGGAGAGGATCTGAGCCCGGACTTTCTTAGTATTCCTCCTGAGTCAGAATATCTGGCTGGCATGGCTGTCTCTTTCTAGGGCACTCTTTGGCCCAGTGTCCTTTTTCTTTACAGTAGGCACATTGATCTGAGGCCAGGGGTGGCCTCTAGTGTGTGCCCAGGTATCCCTTCTGTCTCTCTGTTTCTTAATTTCTGGCCTATTTGTTGTTGTGACCAGGACCTTAGTCAATGCCTTAGTCTGTCTTTTGTTTCCTTTATCCTCACTCAGCTCCCTTCTCTTCCTCAGTTTCTCTCTTAAAGTATACCTTCTCAGGGTCTCTGACTAAATCCCTCAAAGTCATATCTTGTAATCCATCTAAGCATTGTAACTTTCTTTTAATATTCAGGGCAGCTTTCCCAATAAAGGCCATTGTGACAGATGCCTTTTGATCCTCTGCCTGAGGATCGAAAGGAGTATGTCTCTTATATGCCTACATAATTATCTCTAGGAACATAGAGGGAGATTCATCAGGCCCTTAAATAATCTCTCTTACCTTGGCCAAATTAGTTGGTCACCTAGCGGCCACTAGGATACCCACTATTAGAGCCCGGCGATAAGTGGACAGATGCTCCCTACCTTCAAAGGTGTTGGGGTCCCAGTTGGGTCGTTTCAAGAGAAAGCCGGCTTTGAATATGTTGGGAAGTTGTGTCGGTCACGCATTTGGTGCGAGGATACTTTTTTCTAGCATCCAGGAGGATTCTCTTTTGTTCCTCTGTAATGAAGAGAGTCCCTAGGAGTTGTTGGCAGTCATCCCAAGTAGGTTGGTGTGAAAACATCAATGACTTCACCAGACCTGAGAGCCAGGTTGGGTCCTCGGTAAAAGGGGGATTGTTATTTTTCCATTTATATAGGTCTGAAGAGGAGAAGGCCAATACTGGTAGGCTTGCATTTTTTCCCCATGGCCATCGTCAATCATTGGCCCTTAGGGATGGAGGGAAGCAACACGGGAGTTCCAGGGTTTTCAATCATTTGCCACCGGCGAGTTCCTTTAGCAAGTCCAGCTTCCTCCAGGGGAGGAGGGGATGTGTGTGATGCAGGGGAGTTATCTGGAGGGCCCTGGGCTGGCTTAGCTTCCTCCAATTGCGGAGAGGCTGAGTCAGCAGCTGGAGAATCACTTAGAGGGTGTTGGGGGTTGTGGGACAAGGGTAGAAGATAAGGAGGGGGACGAGAGTCCAGTAGAGTCAAATCTTGTGACTCAGGGAGAACAGAGGGTGGAGGAGGAGGAGGAGCAGAGGGGTTGAGAGATCGTGGGGGAAGGAGTAGGAATGAGGACACAGCAAGGAAAGGCTTCACGAACGGAGGAGGAGATTTGCAGAGGTCCTGCCAAGTTAAGGTATATTCCTGTTTATCAGTATGGCTATGTGGCCTGGCTGTAAGACAATTTCACTGTCTTTTTAAATTAGTGGGAAGTAGAAAGATCCTTCTAGGGGCCATCCGAATCCAAAGGTGGGCCATTCTGAGGCACACAGATTCTGCCAGGTCCAGCGTTTTACTGAAAAAAAAACATTCTGAGCCCTTAAGCGGACTTTGGTCCAGTGATCAAGGGTCAGGGACAGAGGCATTGAAGTGATCTGTCCCATAATGAAAGATACACAAACAGTAAAAGCAACGACACAGGACACAGACAAGAGAAAACAATAAAGACAGGCAATGGACGTCCAACACTGAGACCAAGACTGAGCAGGCGGCAAAACCCGATGGGCTGGCAATACCGAATCTGAAACAAAATATCACTGAGTCGAGGAGACTATTATTCCTCGATTCCCGAGTCCTCTGTCGCGTCCCCCAGGGACTTGGCTTGTGGCTCTGTGACACGTCTGCCAGCCACCATCAAAGAGAGCTCACACACTTCATCGACAGACATTTTGCCAAGCCCTAACCTGAATCCTGAAACCAGAAAGAGGCGCCTTACTTACCCTGAGAGTAGCCCATTGGGGTCTCTCGTTCACCGCTGCTGGATTTCGGTGGAACCTCCATATATAAAGATTGGAAGAGCATTGGGGGAAGAGACCACCAAGAGACTCTCTCATGCGAAAACAAAGGGTTTATTGGGGGTCCAGCATGCTGGGGCTCAGAGCTCATTTGAATAGAGCAGAGAACCCTGAGAACAGCTTAAGCAGAGCTTATATACTTTCCTTGAAGAGGGCAGGGAGGGAAATTTATTGATGGGTGTGGGCGGTTGAGCAGTTTGCGTGCAACTGGGTGAGGGAGTACATTCTGAAGTTTGGCAGTTGAGGACAGCACATTCTGGGAAAAAGATCAGAAAACACTTCTCAAGATTTCAACAGTGTTTTATTAAGCATACAGAAAAACAGGAAGTGACAAGAATCTATTTTATTAACATTTCACTACTGACTATACTTTGCCAGATTTCCTAAAGTCTCTATTGATATCTGCATTCCTACATATTTTCCCCAGTTCATCATTGTGATTAATTCTTCACATGTGCTGACATTTACATTCACTCAATACCCGAAACCCTATAGCTAAAGAACTTTTGGTCCAAATCCTATACTCACTCTACTTTATAAACATACCGACTATCTTCCTAGTACTACTGACTATCCATTTTGACTGGAAGTTCTCTTTCACAATCAATCATCCAAGTTACAAGGTCCTATGCTTAATACCGCAATCAAGGGCCCAATGCCCTTCTGGGCTTCAAATCTTACCTAGATTTCTGTTTTCAGATTCATATATTTTATCTATATATTCTTGAAAATATCACAGGTTCCCAATACCATTATTCATCCAGCAGAATGATTTCTATTCCAAATCAAACCTGTTATTAACCCTAACCATACACTATTCCCTCAATCTACCTTTAGAGAAGAGCAAGGACAGAGTTGGTCTTAAAATATAGGAATGTAGGGGATCTTCCAACTGCTGAGAAACTCAAAGGTCTATGCGCAAATGATCCCTAGAGAAGTTGTAGGCACCTATGAAGGAACTGAGAGAGCAAAAGTCATCTTTCATTGCAAACAACGTGGTCAGCATGAAGGGATGTGTCTGAATCAGCCTCTCTCTTCTTTATGTAGAGAAGAAGGACTAAACGAGGCCTCTGTGGAGAGCTGTTCCCGGTTACCAATGTTTGATATACCATTCTAACTTGTGAAAGTGTCAAAGGAATTAGGGACAGCCTCCATTTTATGGGACCTTTGGAAGCAAATGTTAGGTCAACGTGCTTGCCAAGGCATTGACCTCATTCAGTTCCTGAAGGAAGTGACCTCACCTCACATTCTTGGTGATGGAACTCTCTGAACTTGGGATCCAGGCATCCAGGCACACAAATCTAGTCCCAGTCCCAGTCCCAGTGGTCTCACTTCTTTTGATTTACCAAGGACAGAGTCAGTCTTTCTTGGTATCTACTGATGTGAGGATGGCCAAATGCCAGGAAAGCTCTGAAGAGTGGCCTTTCCTGAGTAAGCAGGAAGTGGCTCACTGATGTCTCCTGACAACTTCACAGAGTTGGCCAAGGAAACCAGATCTGAGACAGAACAGGCCATTTGATGGGAACATAGTACGGCCCACCAGTCAGAGGTCACACCCGATAGTCAGAGACCTACTTTGGGAAAGGAGGTGACTTTGTGGGTGTGAGTGTGTGTTTGTGATTTTGTCTCATGTTCTCAGAATAGGTAGGAAAGGCGGTTTGTTTGGTTTTGAGTGGACGATTTCTAACAAGTGATTTGACAAGGCGAGTGTTTTTATGTCTGTGTATCCCACTGTGTCCATGGTTGTAGACATTAGAAAAGAAAATGCATCAAAGGATGTGTCCAGTCTAGTAGAAAGCTTACCAGAATTCTTTCTGCCCAATGTATGAAAGGAATGCGGCTTGCCTTATGGATGGGTAACACTGCTATCTTCCTAAGTTCCTGTTTTCTTCCTGAATTCTGGCCACTCTCCAGTATAGGCTCATGATTTTGTGACCAAGATATGTACCACCTCCAAGCTCTGTGACATGGCCATGTACTGGATAGCTGAAGGGAATGTCGAGCATCTCAGAAAATTCAGATATCAGTGTGACCAGGAAAGTGTCAGTGGAGAAACACTGCTTTGGGCCATTTGCTAACCTATTGTTCTGTTGCCCTGAATGTCAGGAAGGTCTTTGCCTCAGGCCACCCCTTTGTGAAGCCTGAAGAAAACAGTTTTCAAATGGAAATGAATGGGCCTCACCTGTGGCTCTTTGCTTAATTGCTTTGAAAATGGATGTGTCTGAATCAGCCTCTTGGTCATGTGTGAGGTTGTAGCTTAGATTCTCAGCACCTGGTGGATGTAACGAGAGATCCCATGTGTGCATCCAAAACCAAAATGGCCAAAAAGCACTCCTTGTGGATGAAGTCTGTCGCCTTCCTCTTTAAAGTTCTTGAACTCCATCAAGTGAGAATAGGGATCCTTTGGGTCAAATGTTTTCTTCAAAGACCTGCAGAGGTGCTTGTGTTTTCTCATGATTGCAAATCACATAAAAATATATACCTGACACTCAGTTTTCCACAAATTGAAGAAGCATAGAAGTATTAAGCTCTAGCATATTTGATCACTCCTGTTTCATATGAAGTGTGTCCAGACCACCCTGAATTTACGCCAATGAGGGGCAAGGGATTTATTTTGGACACTCTCTTGGACTCCGCCACTCATGGAAACCTTCAGCCAGAGGTTGTGATTAGTGTCTATATGGAAGAAGATGAGGGCCATATGGGAGGGTTTTGGTTTTAATTTTGGTCATTTGTGTCCAGTTTGAAGACATGACTGGGACCACCTGGGCTTGAACTCTGGTGTGATTCCGCTTAGAGACTGAATTCAGAGAAGTATTGCCATGAATTTTGTTGGGATTTTAGGAGTCCACCCATGAGAATCACCCTTGGAAACTGAGATCTAGGCCCAGGGTGGCTTTCCACAGAGTCCTGGGTATCTCAGCCAGGAGATCACATGATTTAATTCTGAAAGACTTGGCAGCCATAGTTGAGAGTCACAACACCCATGGACGTCACATTGTAGACCTCAATGGGCCTGGCTTCATGTGACATTTTGGCCACTCTTTGGGAAGCCTTGCCTGTGAGAGTTCTACAGAGCATTCATTGAAATGAGCTTCCTCACCATTTAATGGTTCCTGAATGAATTGAAACCCACAGTGCCTGCAACGTCATCCTTGAAAAATGCCTAGATTAATACCATGAAAATTTTGAAATTCCCATGACCAGGTGGCACTGGAGAAACGTTGGATGTCCTGTTGTTGATCGTAAATATGCAAGACAGTGCATTGATTGAGTGGGTTTCAGAAAATGGTGTAGAACAGAGATGTCAGTATGTTGCAACCTGCTGAGTAGTGGGCCTAGAGCAGTGGTAGGCAGGTGTGTGATAAAAAATTTGTGGTGGGGCCATGTGGATCTGCCATTGGCTTCCAAATGGCTTGTGACTGACATGGTGCAGCCAGCAGACCCTTCCATGTAAAGGCTTCTTGTTATATGGAGATGTTTCCGGGCAATGTTCAGAATCAGGTTGCTATGGACATGTGGCCAAGCTATGTGGGATAGAAGCCTGGTTGGTGCATTCTTCTGCAGACCCTGATCAACCACACATGACAGAATTGCCTCCAGAACTGTGTCCCAGTTGAACTTCTTTTATTTCATGAAGCAAATGCCAAAGTCCCAGTGCAGCAGCAAGAAACAACACAAAAAGTAGAGGATGACCAAATGGCTTCCCAGTCCACATGGGAATACCCTTAGCCCCCAGTGGCCACAGTTTACTTACAAAGAGAGAATTCAGCACTGCTGCCTCATGTTCATTGGAAAATAAGAAATCATGTCCTCCAGGTCACGTAGATGCAGACACAACTTTGATGGTCTCACTAGAAAGAAGCTAAAGCTCCTGACAAAAACATATATTTCAAGTGCCCAAACTCAGAGGCAGTTTCTCAAGAAGTATTTAGGCCAGCAGAGCTCCATGTTTATGGAGTGTTTATCCTGTCCCATACTAGGAAAACTCCTCTACCACTTCCAAGGTTGTAAACTCCTGAGCATATTATTCACAGATTTTATTACTCTTCTCGTCTAATTGTGTCTTACTTTGGGGGAAGGAAATGTCAAGGAATTGTTCTGGATGAGAGTGGGAAGATTTTGTTTAGCACATATTTGCATACACATTGGATTCATTTTTCTATTTTACATTTGATATACTGAATCCCTGACACTAACACATACCCTACTAGATTCTGAATACTAATCCTAATATGATGGAGATAAGTAACCGAAACAGAATAGAAATACAAGCAGTTCAGAGGAGGCACGTTGTATACTTGGACTTGCCTTTTGCATTATATAGGGTAGGAGTTATAAATCTAGTAAATTTTTTGTTGAAATTGTTTTCCATGTGCTTTTAAAGTTAACAAATATGTGAATTCCTGTCTCCCTTTCTCTGTATTCTATTCAGCACATGTATTTTTATATGCACATATAGAATCCTACCTGGTATCACACGTACATTCTTGTGAGTTACATAACTTGGCAGATACAAAGTGTGAGAAGAGATCACTCCTCCTAAACGCTGTTTGAACTGAAAATTCAACCTATGGGTGAGCTTCCTAGTTGAAAAAAGTTATACATAAATCCATACCCAGTAAAATTAATATTTTTGGATCTGTGGATGATATATATTTCACAGTGTAATTCAATTGGCATATATATTGCTAATTTTTAAAATCTGTGTGTGGTTATTATATATATATATATATATATATATATATATATATATATATTCTCTCCAGATATTTCAAAATAATTAATATATGTGTCTTATTATACACTCCCTAAATTCATTCATGAATATGTATGTGAATTTATAAAAAACTTTTCACAAGTTTATTCTCAGAAATATTCATTCACCTGATATACGTATTTTTTTCCTAGTATTGAAAACTAACTTCAGTGAATGGTGCATATGAATCCTAATATTTCTACAGTAACTGATCCAGTTTCACATCAATGCAAGTAGATTCCTATGGGACATGATAAGTATTTTGAAGTTCATTTTTATTTCAACACTGGTTCATTACTATTTTTTCAGTTTATGCACATTATAGGATATATATTTCATCCACAAGTTCACAAATTTATAGGCATTTATTTCACTTTCAATCACTTTCTGCTTCAGAAAACACGTATTCCGCCATGTTTCAAACTGGTCTTTTCATGAGACTTCTTTCCAAACACATTATTTTTGATTTCCATAATCACTTTTGAAGCAAAACTCACACACTCTTCATGATAAACCATAACCCTAGGATTACAATTAGACGTATAACTAGTTGTTATGAATGATTCTATATCAATATGTGATTTCTTGAGAGGCAAGATGGCCGCAAAGGGAGTGCAGTAACTACGTGTACTGCGTCACTGTGAGGGAAATGACGAGTTAGAACGGCTAAAAGCTATCTTGTTAGGAATTTCCAGCAAAATTGGGGTGCTCCAAAACCTAGTGGAACGATTTTCATCGCACGAGGATCAGCTTCAGGGGCTCAAATGCGAGCGATCTCTCCATCCGTATGGAGCGCTGCTTGTTCGGCAGATCACCCCGCGGCTGGAGTCTGCGGCGCACGCTGGGAAACGACAGGCTGGTGGCGCAGAGATACAGCGATGCTGATTCTGCGGGCTCCTGCCAGCTAGGCATTTGCTGAGCTCGGAGCTGAATTCTGGGTTGGAGACGGGGAAAGGAAACGGTCCCGTTTGTTTCTCCACACCGGTCAGACCACGGAGGAAGCCAGAGGCCACCATCTTGGAGAGCTGACATCACCATCCTTGTTTTCGACTGATTGCAGCTCTTTCAGCTATAGAACAGGTAATTTCAGGCTGACAATTGTCTGCGTCTCGCAGACAAATTGCTCAGACTTAGTGCTAAATAACCCACCGAAACTGCTTCTTGGAGCCTGCTCCTATCAGAACACGCACCGAGCCTGGAGTGCTGGAATTCCGGCTCCCGGAGCTGCTCTGGCCCAGGGCTATAGAACCCGTGGAAACTGCTTCTTGGAGCCTGCTCCTGTCGGAGCATGCACCAAGTCCGGAGAGGCCGAATTCTGGCTCCCGGAACTGCTCTGGCCCAGGGATAAAGAACCCGCGGAAACTGTTTCTCGGTCCGGGTCCTGCTGAATACTGTGGAGGCCAGAGGGGCGGAGCAGAGCCGCCACCGGAGCCCGGAACAGGCCCAGCGACCCGCCGGCATGGTGTTGCGTCGCCCCGGCTAGAGCAGGGGCCGAACAGAGCCGCCGCCCGCGCCCGGAACAGGTCTAGCGACCTGCTGGCGTGGTAGTCAAGAAAACCCGGAGGCAGCGCTGGTGCAGGAGCCGGCTGGAGCCATGCGGCGCGGGACTCCCAGCTACCGCTCCCACCAGTGCTGACAACTGAGGTCTCTTGCACCGACTCACCTCGGCGTGGGACTCACGGCTACCGCTCCCACCAGTGCTGACAACTGAGGTCTCTTGCACCAGATACGGGGGCGTGGCTACCAGAAGGTAAGCAAATTGGCTGGGGGTTCTCAGCCCCAAGCTCTACAAACTTAGGGCCTGAGGGAGGCAAACAAGGAGAGTGTGCCCAGGCACAAATGAAACAGCTGCTCCACGCTTGTGCAAGGTAGGTGGAACTGTGAACACCGACAAAACAGGCCCAGTGAACCGCCAGACACATCGCTCCGGTTGGGGGAGGGGCAGAGCCGCCTGGCGCCTGCAAGGTAGGCGGACCCGCGACCCACCAGCAGAACAGGCACAGCAATCCACAGAGCGGCAGAGCCACCCCCCGAGCCTACAAGGTAGGCAGACCTGCGACCTACCGGCAGGTCAGGCCCAAAAACCTGCGGAGGGGCAAAGCTGCCCCACGTGCCTGCTAGGTAGGCTGAACCGTGACCACCAACAGAACAGGCCCAGAGGCCGGCCAGACACATCGCCCTGCCCCGCTTGGGGGAGGGGCAGAGCCGCCGGGTGCCTGCAAGTTAGGCAGACCTGCGAATCACCAGCAGATCGGGCCCAGCAACCGCGGAGCGGCAGAGCCACCCCCGGGCCTGCAAGGTAGGCACACTTGCCACCCACCGGCAGGTCAGGCCCAACAAACTGCGGAGGGGCACAGCTGCCCCACGAGCCTGCTAGGTAGGCAGAACCCTGACAACCGACAGAACAGGCCCAATGGCCCGCCAGATACATCACCCCGGTTGGGGGAGGGGCAGAGCCGCCACCAGCGCCTTTTAGGTAGACAGACCTGCAACCGACAGACAGAAGAGGCCTAGTGGCCAGCGGAGGGGCAAAGCCGCTGCTCACGCCTGCAAGGTAGGCAGACCTGTGACCACCGAAAGAACAGGCCCATCGAAAGTACAGGCACAGCGGCCTCCCGACGTGGTAGGCACATTGCCTCAATTGAAGGAGGGGCAAACCACCGCCAAAGCCTGCAAGGGAGACGTTGCAGCTATACAAGAGCAATATAAATATATAGGGGGAAAATCAATAACACAACAGTTTCACCAAGCAGAAAGAAACGCGATCAGTATGAAAAGACAAGGAAAGAAAGGACCACAAGCAATGCAGGTCAATTCAACTTTAGAAGAGGTAATATCTGCAGCAGATGGAATGTCAGATAAAGAATTCAGGATATACATGCTTCAGATGATCTGGAGTCTCAAGGAAGACATTAGACAGCAAAATCATACAATGAAAGACTACTTCGACCACTTCGACAATGAATTACATAAACAAATCCAAGAAGCAAAAGATCAATTATTCAGGGAGATAGAGGTTATAAATAACAAATAAACAGAAATCCTGGAAATGCAGGAAACAATAAACCAACTTAAAAACTCAATTGAGAATACTACCAGCAGAGTAGAACACTTAGAAGATAGAACATCAGACAATGAAGACAAAGTATTTCAACTGGAGAAGAACATAGACAGCTCAGCAAAGCTGTTAAGAAACCATGAGCAGAACATTCAAGAAATATGGGATAACATAAAGAGACCAAACGTAAGAGTCATTGGGATACAGGAAGGTATTGAGGTCCAAACCAAAGGAATGAGCAATCCATTCAACGAAATAATACGAGAAAACTTCCCAGACTTGAAGAATGAGACAGAATCCCAAATCCTAGAAGCCTACAGGACGCCGAATGTGCAAAATCATAAGAGATCCACAAGTAGACACATTATAATGAAGATGCCCAACGTACAAAATAAAGAGAGAATTTTAAAAGCTACAAGAGAAAGGAAGCAGATTACATTTAGGGGTAAACCAATCAGGATAACAGCTGATCTTTCAACACAGACTCTGAAAGCTAGAAGATCCTTGAATAAAATATTTCATACACTGAAAGAAAATGGGTTCCAACCAAGAATTGTGTATCCCGCGAAATTAAGCTTCAGGATGGGAGATGAAATTAAAACCTTCCATGATAAACAAAAGTTAAAAGAATTTGCAGCTAGAAAACCATCTCTTCAAAACATCCTCGGCAAAATATTACAGGAAGAGGAAATGGAAAATGTCAATGTAAACCAACAGCGGGAGGTAGTACAGTAAAAAGGGGGGGTAATCAAAGAGGAAAACAAACCATGTTTAGTAACATAAATAAACAAATATGGCTGGAAGAACAACCCATATCTCAATAATAACCCTAAATGTTAATGGTTTAAACTCACCAATTAAGAGACACAGGCTAGTAGAATGGATCACAAAACAAGACCCAAAAATATGCTGCCTTCAGGAGACGCATTTGATAGGAAAAGACATACATAGACTGAAGGTGAAAGGTTGGGAAAAATCATATCACTCATATGGACTTCGGAAAAAAGCAGGAGTGTCCATACTCATATCAAATAAAATAGATTTCAAGCCAAAGTTAATCAAAAGGGATGAAGAGGGACACTACATACTTCTCAAGGGAACCATACACCAACAAGACATAACAATCATAAATATATATGCCCCAAACAATGGTGCAGCTATGTTCATCAAACAAACTCTTCTCAAGTTCAAGAGTCTAATAGACCACCATACAATAATGATGGGAGACTTCAACACACCTCTCTCACCACTGGACAGATCTTCCAAACAAAAGTTGAATAAGGAAACTATAGAGGTCAATAACACAATTAATAACCTAGACTTAATTGACATATATAGAATATACCACCCAACATCAAGCAGTTACACTTTTTTCTCAGCAGCACATGGATCCTTCTCAAAAACAGATCATATATTATGTCACAGGGCAACTCTTAGACAATATAAAGGAGTAGAGATAATACCATGCATCTTATCTGATCATAATGGAATGAAATTGAAAATTAATGATAAAAGAAGTAAGGAAAAATCATGCATCATTTGGAGAATGAACAATAGGTTACTGAATGATCAATGGGTTATAGAAGACATCAAGGGGGAAATTAAAAAATTCTTAGAGATAAATGAAAACAAAGACACAACATATTGGAATCTATGGGACACATTGAAAGCAGTTCTAAGAGGAAAATTTATTGCTTGCAGTTCATTCTTTAAAAAAAGAAAAAAACAACAAATAAATGATCTAATACTTCAACTCAAAATCCTAGAAAAAGAAGAGCAAAACAACAGCAAAAGAAGTAGAAGACAAGAAATAATTAAAATCATACCTGAAATTAATGAAATCGAAATGAAAGAAACAATAGAAAAAATTGACAAGACTAAAAGTTGGTTCTTTGAAAAAATAAATAAAATCGACAGACCCTTAGCCACGCTAACGAAGAGAAGAAGAGAGAGAACTCAAATTACCATCATACGGGATGAAAAAGGCAATATCACAACAGACACTTCAGAAATACAGAAGATTATCAGAAATTATTTTGAATCCTTATACTCCAACAAAATAGAAGATAGTGAAGGCATCGATAAATTTCTTAAGTCATATGATTTGCCCAGATTGAGTCAGGAGGATATTGACAACCTAAACAGACCAATATCAATTGAGGAAATAGAAGATACTATCAAAAGACTACCAACTAAGAAAAGCCCAGGACCGGATGGGTATACAGCAGAGTTTTACAAAACCTTTAAAGAGGAACTAATACCAATACTTTTCAAGCTATTTCAGGAAATAGAAAAAGAGGGAGAACTTCCAAATTCATTCTATGAGGCCAACATCACCCTGATTCCTAAATCAGACAAAGACACTTCAAAGAAAGAAAACTACAGACCAATATCTCTAATGAACCTAGATGCAAAGATCCTCAATAAACTTCTGGCGAACCGAATACAAAAACATATCAAAAAAATGTGCACCATGATCAGGTAGGATTTATCCCTGGGATGCAAGGTTGGTTCAATATACGGAAATCAATAAATGTTATTCACCACATCAATAGGCTTAAAAATAAGAACCATATGATCATCTCGATAGATGCGGAAAAAGCATTCGAAAAAGTACAGCATCCCTTTATATTCAAAACTCTAGAAAAACTAGGGATAACAGGAACATACCTCAATATTGTAAAAGAAATCTATGCTAAGCCTCAGGCTAGCATCATTCTGAATGGAGAAATACTGAAGGCATTCCCTCTAAAATCTGGAACAAGACAGGGATGCCCTCTCTCACCACTTCTGTTCAACATAGTTCTCGAATCACTGGCCAGAGCAATTAGACAGACAAAAGAAATTAAAGGCATAAAAATAGGAAAAGAAGAACTCAAATTATCACTATTTGCAGATGACATGATTCTATACCTAGCAGACCCAAAAGGGTCTACAAAGAAACTATTAGAGCTAATAAATGAATTCAGCAAAGTGGCAGGCTATAAAATCAACACGCATAAATCAAAGGCATTCCTGTATATCAGCGAAAAATCCTCTGAAATGGAAATGAGGACAACCACCCCATTCACAATATCCTCAAAAAAAATAAAATACTTGGGAATCAACCTAACAAAAGGGGTGAATGACTTATAAAATGAAAACTACAGAACCCTAAAGAAAGAAATAGAAGAAGATCTTAGAAGATGGAAAAATATACCCTGTTCATGGATAGGTAGAAGTAACATCATCAAAATGGCGATATTACCAAAAATTCTCTATAGGTTTAATGCAATGCCAATCAAAATCCCAACGGCATTTCTTGTAGAAATAGAGAAAGCAATCATGAAATTCATATGAAAAAATAAAAGACCCAGAATAGCAAAAACAATGCTAAGCAGG
>NW_027517222.1:0-46754 GCF_048772815.1 Callospermophilus lateralis
AGATGAATTTGGAACTTTAAATCCAACATGGATTGTAGTAGCTCTTTGAAACTTGACAAAATAAAGGAGTTCTCAGTTTTGTCTCTATGGTTTGTTTCCTCTTGAAGTAGCCCTAGGCACAGACTGTGGAAAAGCACTTTCATTGAGATGGGTTGCCAAGCTTCTAAGAAATAACGAGTTTCCGAAATACCAGCAAATATTTTTGCACCCAATCTTGATGATACTTGGTGGGAATGATCAGTAAACAGTTCCCACTTGGCACACCAAATTTTGTTCTTCTAGGTTGAAGCGTTCGTCTACAGTAGCAGTTTTTATATTCAGGTTTCACTCTGTTCTCTCATATATAGATAGATGAATTTGGAACTCTAAATCCAACATGGTTTGTAGTAGCTCTTTGAAACTTCACAAAATAAAGGAGTTCTGAGTTTTGTCTCTATGGTTTGTTTCCTCTTCAAGTAGCCCTAGCACAGACTGTGGAAAAGCAATTTCATTTAGAGGGGTTGCCAAGCTTCTAAGAAATAACGAGTTTCCAAAATACCAGCAAATATTTTTTTCACCCAATCTTGATGATACTGGTTGCTAATGATCAGTACACAAATCCCACTTGGCTCACCAAATTGTGTTCTTGTAGGTTGAAGCGTTCATCTACAGTAGCAGTTTTTATATTTAGGTCTCACTCTGTTCTCTCATGTATAGATAGATGAAGTTGGAACTCTAAATCCAACATGGTTTGTAGTAGCTCTTTGAAACTTGACAAAATAAAGGAGTCCTGAGTTTTCTCTATGGTTTGTTTCCTCTTCAAGAGGCCTAGGCACAGACTGTGGAAAAGCACTTTAATTGAAGGGGTTGCCAAGCTTCTAAGAAATAACGAGTTTCCGAAATACCAGCAAATATTTTTTCACCCAATCTTGATGATCCATGTTGCTAATGATCAGTACAAAGATCCCACTTGGCTCACCAAATTTTGTTCTTCTAGGTTGAAGCGTTCGTCTACAGTAGCAGTTTTTATATTTAGGTTTCCCTCTGTTCTCTCATATATAGATAGATGAATTTGGAACTCTAAATCCAACATGGTTTGTAGTAGCTCTTTGAAACTTGACAAAATAAAGGAGTTCTCAGTTTTGTCTCTATGGTTTGTTTCCTCTTCAAGTAGTCCTAGGCACAGACTGTGGAAAAGCACTTTCATTGAGAGGGGTTGCCAAGCTTCTAAGAAATAACGAGTTTTAAAAATACCAGCCAATAGTTTTTCACCCAATCTTGATGATACTTGGTGGGAATGATCAGTACACAGATCCCACTTGGCTCACCAAATTCTGTTCTTCTAGGTTGAAGCGTTCGTCTACAGTAGCAGTTTTTATATTTAGGTTTCCCTCTGTTCTCTCCTGTATAGATAGATGAATTTGGAACTCTAAATACAACATGGTTTGTAGTACCTCTTTGAAACTTGACAAAATAAAGGAGTTCTCAGTTTTGTCTCTATGGATTGTTTCCTCTTCAATTAGCACTAGGCACACACTGTGGAAAAGCACTTTCATTGAGAGGGCTTGCCAAGCTTCTAAGAAATAACGAGTTTCTGAAATACCAGCAAATATTTTTTCACCCAATCTTGATGATACTTGTTGCTAATGATCAGTACACAAATCCCACTTGGCTCACAAAATCGTGATCTGCTAGGTTGAAGCGTTTGCCTACAGTAGCAGTTTTTATATTTAGGTTTCCCTCTGTTCTCTCCTATATAGATATATGAATTTGGAACTCTAAATCCAACATGGTTTGTAGTAGCTCTTTGAAACTTGACAAAATAAAGGAGTTCTCAGTTTTGTCTCTATGGTTTGTTTCCTCTTCAAGTAGCCCTAGGCACAGACTGTGGAAAAGCACTTTCATTGAGAGAGTTTGCCAAGCTTCTAAGAAATTACAAGTTTCCGAAATACCAGCAAATATTTTTTCACCCAATCTTGATGATACTTGGTGGTAATGATCAGTACACAAATCCCAATTGGCTCACCAAATTTTGTTCTTCTAGGTTGAAGCGTTCGTCTACAGTAGCAGTTTTTATATTTAGGTTTCTCTCTGTTCTCTCCTATATAGATAGATGAATTTGGAACTCTAAATCCAACATGGATTGTAGTAGCTCTTTGAAACTTGACAAAAAAAAGGAGTTCTCAGTTTTGTCTCTATGGTTTGTTTCCTCTTCAAGTAGTCCTAGGCACAGACTGTGGAAAAGCACTTTCATTGAGAGGGGTTGCCAAGCTTCTAAGAAATAACGAGTTTTAAAAATACCAGCCAATAGTTTTTCACCCAATCTTGATGATACTTGGTGGGAATGATCAGTACACAGATCCCACTTGGCTCACCAAATTCTGTTCTTCTAGGTTGAAGCGTTCGTCTACAGTAGCAGTTTTTATATTTAGGTTTCCCTCTGTTCTCTCCTGTATAGATAGATGAATTTGGAACTCTAAATACAACATGGTTTGTAGTACCTCTTTGAAACTTGACAAAATAAAGGAGTTCTCAGTTTTGTCTCTATGGATTGTTTCCTCTTCAATTAGCACTAGGCACACACTGTGGAAAAGCACTTTCATTGAGAGGGCTTGCCAAGCTTCTAAGAAATAACGAGTTTCTGAAATACCAGCAAATATTTTTTCACCCAAACTTGATGATACTTGTTGCTAATGATCAGTACACAAATCCCGCTTGGCTAACCAAATCGTGTTCTGCTAGGTTGAAGCGTTTGCCTACAGTAGCAATTTTTATATTTAGGTTTCCCTCTGTTCTCTCCTATATAGATATATAAATTTGGAACTCTAAATCCAACATGGATTGAAGTAGCTCTTTGAAACTTGACAAAATAAAGGAGTTCTCAGTTTTGTCTCTATGGTTTGTTTCCTCTTCAAGTAGCCCTAGGCACAGACTGTGGAAAAGCACTTTCATTGAGAGGGGTTGCCAAGCTTCTAAGAAATAACGAGTTTCCAAAATACCAGCCAATAGTTTTTCACCCAATCTTGATGATACTTGGTGGGAATGATCAGTACACAGATCCCACTTGGCTCACCAAATTTTCTTCTTCTAGGTTGAAGCGTTCGTCTACAGTAGCAGTTTTTATATTTAGGTTTCACTCTGTTCTCTCATATATAGATAGATGAATTTGGAACTGTAAATCCAACATGGTTTGTAGTAGCTCTTTGAAACTTGACAAAATAAAGAGTTCTGAGTTTTGTTTCTATGGTTTGTTTCCTCTTAAAGTAGCCCTAGGCACAGACTGTGTAAAAGCACTTTCATTGAGAGGGGTTGCCAAGCTTCTAAGAAATAACGAGTTTCCGAAATATCAGCATAATTTTTTCACCCAATCTTGATGATACTTGGTGGTAATGATCAGTACAAAGATCCCATTTGGCTCACCAAATTTTGTTCTTCTAGGTTGAAGCGATCGTCTACAGTAGCAGTTTTTATATTCAGGTTCCACTCTGTTCTCTCATATATAGATAGATGAATTTGGAACTCTAAATCCCACATGGTTTGTAGTAGCTCTTTGAAACTTGACAAAATAAAGGAGTTCTGAGTTTTGTCTCTATGGTTTGTTTCCTCTTCAAGTAGCCCTAGGCGCAGACTCTGGAAAAGCACTTTCATTGAGAGGGGTTGCCAAGCTTCTAAGAAATAACGAGTTTCCGAAGTACCAGCAAATATTTTTTCACCCAATCTTGATGATACTGGTTGCTAATGATCAGTACACAAATCCCACTTGGCTCACCAAATTGTGTTCTTCTAGGTTGAAGCGTTCACCTACAGTAGAAGTTTTTATATTTAGGTTTCCGTCTGTTCTCTCCTATATAGATATATGAATTTGGAACTCTAAATCCAACATTGTTTGTAGTAGCTCATTGAAACTTGACAAAATAAAGGAGTTCTCAGTTTTGTCTCTATGGATTGTTTCCTCTTCAATTAGCACTAGGCACACACTGTGGAAAAGCACTTTCATTGAGAGGGGTTGTCAAGCTTTTAAGAAATAACGAGTTTCCAAAATACCAGCAAATATTTTTTCACCCAATCTTGATGATACTTGGTGGTAATGATCAGTACACAGATCCCACTTGGCTCACCAAATTTTGTTCTTCTAGGTTGAAGCGTTCGTCTACAGTAGCAATTTTTATATTTAGGTTTCCCTCTGTTCTCTCCTATATAGATATATGAATTTGGAACTCTAAATCCACATGGTTTGTAGTAGCTCTTTGAAACTTGACAAAATAAAGGAGTTCTCAGTTTTGTCTCTATGGATTGTTTCCTCTTCAATTAGCACTAGGCACACACTGTGGAAAAGCACTTTCATTGAGAGGGCTTGCCAAGCTTCTAAGAAATAACGAGTTTCTGAAATACCAGCAAATATTTTTTCACCCAATCTTGATGATACTTGTTGCTAATGATCAGTACACAAATCCCACTTGGCTCACAAAATCGTGATCTGCTAGGTTGAAGCGTTTGCCTACAGTAGCAGTTTTTATATTTAGGTTTCCCTCTGTTCTCTCCTATATAGATATATGAATTTGGAACTCTAAATCCAACATGGTTTGTAGTAGCTCTTTGAAACTTGACAAAATAAAGGAGTTCTCAGTTTTGTCTCTATGGTTTGTTTCCTCTTCAAGTAGCCCTAGGCACAGACTGTGGAAAAGCACTTTCATTGAGAGAGTTTGCCAAGCTTCTAAGAAATTACAAGTTTCCGAAATACCAGCAAATATTTTTTCACCCAATCTTGATGATACTTGGTGGTAATGATCAGTACACAAATCCCAATTGGCTCACCAAATTTTGTTCTTCTAGGTTGAAGCGTTCGTCTACAGTAGCAGTTTTTATATTTAGGTTTCTCTCTGTTCTCTCCTATATAGATAGATGAATTTGGAACTCTAAATCCAACATGGATTGTAGTAGCTCTTTGAAACTTGACAAAAAAAAGGAGTTCTCAGTTTTGTCTCTATGGTTTGTTTCCTCTTCAAGTAGTCCTAGGCACAGACTGTGGAAAAGCACTTTCATTGAGAGGGGTTGCCAAGCTTCTAAGAAATAACGAGTTTCAAAAATACCAGCCAATAGTTTTTCACCCAATCTTGATGATACTTGGTGGGAATGATCAGTACACAGATCCCACTTGGCTCACCAAATTTTCTTCTTCTAGGTTGAAGCGTTCGTCTACAGTAGCAGTTTTTATATTTAGGTTTCACTTTGTTCTCTCATATATAGATAGATGAATTTGGAACTCTAAATCCAACATGGTTTGTAGTAGCTCTTTGAAACTTGACAAAATAAAGAGTTCTGAGTTTTGTTTCTATGGTTTGTTTCCTCTTCAAGTAGCCCTAGGCACAGACTGTGGAAAAGCACTTTCATTGAGAGGGGTTGCCAAGCTTCTAAGAAATAACGAGTTTCCGAAATATCAGCAAATATTTTTTCACCCAATCTTGATGATACTTGGTGGTAATGATCAGTACACAGATCCCATTTGGCTAACCAAATTTTGTTCTTCTAGGTTGAAGCGTTCGTCTACAGTAGCAGTTTTTATATTCAGGTTCCACTCTGTTCTCTCATATATAGATAGATGAATTTGGAACTCTAAATCCAACATGGTTTGTTGTACCTCTTTGAAACTTGACAAAATAAAGGAGTTCTCAGTTTTGTCTCTATGGTTTGTTTCCTCTTCAAGTAGCACTAGGCACACACTGTGGAAAAGCACTTTCATTGAGAGGGGTTGCCAAGCTTCTAAGAAATAACGAGTTTCCGAAGTACCAGCAAATATTTTTTCACCCAATCTTGATGATACTGGTTGCTAATGATCAGTACACAAATCCCACTTGGCTCACCAAATTGTGTTCTTCTAGGTTGAAGCGTTCGCCTACAGTAGAAGTTTTTATATTTAGGTTTCCCTCTGTTCTCTCCTATATAGATATATGAATTTGGAACTCTAAATCCACATGGTTTGTAGTAGCTCTTTGAAACTTGACAAAATAAAGGAGTTCTCAGTTTTGTCTCTATGGATTGTTTCCTCTTCAATTAGCACTAGGCACACACTGTGGAAAAGCACTTTCATTGAGAGGGCTTGCCAAGCTTCTAAGAAATAACGAGTTTCTGAAATACCAGCAAATATTTTTTCACCCAATCTTGATGATACTTGTTGCTAATGATCAGTACACAAATCCCACTTGGCTCACAAAATCGTGTTCTGCTAGGTTGAAGCGTTTGCCTACAGTAGCAGTTTTTATATTTAGGTTTCCCTCTGTTCTCTCCTATATAGATATATGAATTTGGAACTCTAAATCCAACATGGTTTGTAGTAGCTCTTTGAAACTTGACAAAATAAAGGAGTTCTCAGTTTTGTCTCTATGGTTTGTTTCCTCTTCAAGTAGCCCTAGGCACAGACTGTGGAAAAGCACTTTCATTGAGAGAGTTTGCCAAGCTTCTAAGAAATTACAAGTTTCCGAAATACCAGCAAATATTTTTTCACCCAATCTTGATGATACTTGGTGGTAATGATCAGTACACAAATCCCAATTGGCTCACCAAATTTTGTTCTTCTATGTTGAAGCGTTCGTCTACAGTAGCAGTTTTTATATTTAGGTTTCTCTCTGTTCTCTCCTATATAGATAGATGAATTTGGAACTCTAAATCCAACATGGATTGTAGTAGCTCTTTGAAACTTGACAAAAAAAAGGAGTTCTCAGTTTTGTCTCTATGGATTGTTTCCTCTTCAAGTAGTCCTAGGCACAGACTGTGGAAAAGCACTTTCATTGAGAGGGGTTGCCAAGCTTCTAAGAAATAACGAGTTTCAAAAATACCAGCCAATAGTTTTTCACCCAATCTTGATGATACTTGGTGGGAATGATCAGTACACAGATCCCACTTGGCTCACCAAATTTTCTTCTTCTAGGTTGAAGCGTTCGTCTACAGTAGCAGTTTTTATAATTAGGTTTCACTCTGTTCTCTCATATATAGATAGATGAATTTGGAACTCTAAATCCAACATGGTTTGTAGTAGCTCTTTGAAACTTGACAAAATAAAGAGTTCTGAGTTTTGTTTCTATGGTTTGTTTCCTCTTAAAGTAGCCCTAGGCACAGACTGTGGAAAAGCACTTTCATTGAGAGGGGTTGCCAAGCTTCTAAGAAATAACGAGTTTCCGAAATATCAGCAAATATTTTTTCACCCAATCTTGATGATACTTGGTGGTAATGATCAGTACACAGATCCCATTTGGCTAACCAAATTTTGTTCTTCTAGGTTGAAGCGTTCGTCTACAGTAGCAGTTTTTATATTCAGGTTCCACTCTGTTCTCTCATATATAGATAGATGAATTTGGAACTCTAAATCCAACATGGTTTGTTGTACCTCTTTGAAACTTGACAAAATAAAGGAGTTCTCAGTTTTGTCTCTATGGTTTGTTTCCTCTTCAAGTAGCACTAGGCACACACTGTGGAAAAGCACTTTCATTGAGAGGGGTTGCCAAGCTTCTAAGAAATAACGAGTTTCTGAAATACCAGCAAATATTTTTTCACCCAATCTTGATGATACTTGGTGGTAATGATCAGTACACAAATCCCACTTGGCTCACCAAATTTTGTTCTTCTAGGTTGAAGCGTTCGTCTACAGTAGCTGTTTTTATATTTAGGTTTCTCTCTGTTCTCTCCTATATAGATAGATGAATTTGGAACTCTAAGTCCAACATGGATTGTAGTAGCACTTTGAAACTTGACAAAATAAAGGAGTTCTCAGTTTTGTCTCTATGGTTTGTTTCCTCTTCAAGTAGCCCTAGGCTCAGACTGTGGAAGAACTTTCTTTGAGATGGGTTGCCAAGCTTCTAAGAAATAACGTGTTTCCAAAATACCAGCAAATATTTTTTCACCCAATCTTGATGATACTTGGTGGTAATGATCAGTACACAAGTCCCACTTGGCTCACCAAATTTTGTTCTTCTAGGTTGAAGCGTTCGTCTACAGTAGCAGTTTTTATATTTAGGTTTCTCTCTGTTCTCTCCTATATAGATAGATGAATTTGGAACTTTAAATCCAACATGGATTGTAGTAGCTCTTTGGAACTTGACAAAATAAAGGAGTTCTCTGTTTTGTCTCTATGGTTTGTTTCCTCTTCAAGTATCCCTAGGCACAGACTGTGGAAAAGCACTTTCATTGACAGGGGTTGCCAAGCTTCTAAGAAATAAGGAGTTTCCGAAATACCAGCAAATATTTTTTCACCCAATCTTGATGATACTTGGTGGGAATGATCAGTACACAGATCCCACTTGGCTCACCAAATTTTGTTCTTCTAGGTTGAAGCGTTTGTCTACAGTAGCAGTTTTTATATTTAGGTTTCACTCTGTTCTCTCATATATAGATAGATGAATTTGGAACTCTAAATCCAACATGGTTTGTAGTAGCTCTTTGAAACTTGACAAAATAAAGAGTTCTGAGTTTTGTTTCTATGGTTTGTTTCCTGTTCATGTAGCCCTAGGCACACACTGTGGAAAACCACTTTCATTGAGAGGGGTGGCCAAGCTTCTAAGAAATGACGAGTTTCCGAAATATCAGCAAATATTTTTTCAGCCAATCTTGATGATACTTGGTGATAATCATCAGTACACAGTATCCACTTGGCTCACCAAATTTTGTTCTTCTAGGTTGAAGCGTTCGTCTACAGTAGCCGTTTTTATATTTAGGTTTCACTCTGTTCTCTCATATATAGATAGATGAATTTGGAACTCTAAATCCAACATGGTTTGTAGTAGCTCTTTGAAACTTGACAAAATAAAGGAGTTCTGAGTTTTGTCTCTATGGTTTGTTTCCTCTTCAAGTAGCCCTATGCGCAGACTCGGGAAAAGCACTTTCATTGAGATGGGTTGCCAAGCTTCTAAGAAATAACGAGTTTCCGAAGTACCAGCAAATATTTTTACACCCAATCTTGATGATACTGGTTGCTAATGATCAGTACACAAATCCCACTTGGCTCACCAAATTGTGTTCTTCTACGTTGAAGCGTTCGCCTACAGTAGAAGTTTTTATATTTAGGTTTCCCTCTGTTCTCTCCTATATAGATAGATGAATTTGGAACTCTAAATCCAACATGGTTTGTAGTAGCTCTTTGAAACTTTACAAAATAAAGGAGTTCTGAGTTTTGTCTCTATGGTTTGTTTCCTCTTTAAGAGGCCTAGGCAAAGACTGTGGAAAAGAACTTTAATTGAGAAGGGTTGCAAAGCTTCTAAGAAATAACGAGTTTCCGAAATACCAGCAAATATTTTTTCACCCAATCTTGATGATACATGTTGCTAATGATCAGTACACAGATCCCACTTGGCTCACCAAATTTTCTTCTTCTAGGTTGAAGCGTTCGTCTACAGTAGCAGTTTTTATATTTAGGTTTCACTCTGTTCTCTCATATATAGATAGATGAATTTGGAACTCTAAATCCAACATGGTTGTAGAAGCTCTTTGAAACTTCACAAAATAAAGGAGTTCTGAGATTTGTCTCTATGGTTTGTTTCCTCTTCAAGTAGCCCTAGGCACAGACTGTGGAAAACCACTTTCATTGAGAGGTGTTGCCAAGCTTCTAAGAATTAACGAGTTTCCGAAATACCAGCAAATATTTTTTCACCCAATCTTGATGATACTTGGTGGTAATGATCAGTACACAGATCCCACTTGGCTCACCAAATTTTGTTCTTCTAGGTTGAAGCGTTAGTCTACAGCAGTCGTTTTTATATTTAGGTTTCACTCTGTTCTCTCATATATAGATAGATGAATTTGGACTCTAAATCCAACATGGTTTGTAGTAGCTCTTTGAAACTTGACAAAATAAAGGAGTTCTGAGTTTTTTCTCTATGGTTTGTTTCCTCTTCAAGTAGCCCTAGGCGCAGACTCTGGAAAAGCACTTTCATTGAGAGGGGTTGCCAAGCTTCTAAGAAATAACGAGTTTCCGAAGTACCAGCAAATATTTTTTCACCCAATCTTGATGATACTGGTTGCTAATGATCTGTACACAAATCCCACTTGGCTCACCAAATTTTGTTCTTCTAGGTTGAAGCGTTCGTCTACAGTAGCAGTTTTTATATTTAGGTTTCTCTCTGTTCTCTCCTATATAGATAGATGAATTTGGAACTCTAAATCCAACATGGATTGTAGTAGCTCTTTGAAACTTGACAAAATAAAGGAGTTCTTAGTTTTGTCTCTATGGTTTTTTTCCTCTTCAAGTAGCCCTAGGCACAGACTGTGGAAGCACATTCATTGAGATGGGTTGCCAAGCTTCTAAGAAATAACGTGTTTCCCAAATACCAGCAAATATTTTTTTCACCCAATCTTGATGATACTTGGTGGTAATGATCAGTACACAAATCCCACTTGGCTCACCAAATTTTGTTCTTCTAGGTTGAAGAGTTCGTCTAGAGTAGCAGTTTTTATATTTAGGTTTCTCTCTGTTCTCTCCTATATAGATAGATGAATTTGGAACTTTAAATCCAACATGGATTGTAGTAGCTCTTTGAAACTTGACAAAATAAAGGAGTTCTCAGTTTTGTCTCTATGGTTTGTTTCCTCTTGAAGTAGCCCTAGGCACAGACTGTGGAAAAGCACTTTCATTGAGATGGGTTGCCAAGCTTCTAAGAAATAACGAGTTTCCGAAATACCAGCAAATATTTTTGCACCCAATCTTGATGATACTTGGTGGGAATGATCAGTAAACAGTTCCCACTTGGCTCACCAAATTTTGTTCTTCTAGGTTGAAGCGTTCGTCTACAGTAGCAGTTTTTATATTCAGGTTTCACTCTGTTCTCTCATATATAGATAGATGAATTTGGAACTCTAAATCCAACATGGTTTGTAGTAGCTCTTTGAAACTTCACAAAATAAAGGAGTTCTGAGTTTTGTCTCTATGGTTTGTTTCCTCTTCAAGTAGCCCTAGGCACAGACTGTGGAAAAGCAATTTCATTTAGAGGGGTTGCCAAGCTTCTAAGAAATAACGAGTTTCCAAAATACCAGCAAATATTTTTTTCACCCAATCTTGATGATACTGGTTGCTAATGATCAGTACACAAATCCCACTTGGCTCACCAAATTGTGTTCTTGTAGGTTGAAGCGTTCATCTACAGTAGCAGTTTTTATATTTAGGTCTCACTCTGTTCTCTCATGTATAGATAGATGAAGTTGGAACTCTAAATCCAACATGGTTTGTAGTAGCTCTTTGAAACTTGACAAAATAAAGGAGTCCTGAGTTTTCTCTATGGTTTGTTTCCTCTTCAAGAGGCCTAGGCACAGACTGTGGAAAAGCACTTTAATTGAAGGGGTTGCCAAGCTTCTAAGAAATAACGAGTTTCCGAAATACCAGCAAATATTTTTTCACCCAATCTTGATGATCCATGTTGCTAATGATCAGTACACAGATCCCACTTGGCTCACCAAATTTTGTTCTTCTAGGTTGAAGCGTTCGTCTACAGTAGCAGTTTTTATATTTAGGTTTCACTCTGTTCTCTCATATATAGATAGATGAATTTGGAACTCTAAATCCAACATGGTTTGTAGTAGCTCTTTGAAACTTGACAAAATAAAGGAGTTCTCAGTTTTGTCTCTATGGATTGTTTCCTCTTCAATTAGCACTAGGCACACACTGTGGAAAAGCACTTTCATTGAGAGGGCTTGCCAAGCTTCTAAGAAATAACGAGTTTCTGAAATACCAGCAAATATTTTTTCACCCAATCTTGATGATACTTGTTGCTAATGATCAGTACACAAATCCCACTTGGCTCACAAAATCGTGATCTGCTAGGTTGAAGCGTTTGCCTACAGTAGCAGTTTTTATATTTAGGTTTCCCTCTGTTCTCTCCTATATAGATATATGAATTTGGAACTCTAAATCCAACATGGTTTGTAGTAGCTCTTTGAAACTTGACAAAATAAAGGAGTTCTCAGTTTTGTCTCTATGGTTTGTTTCCTCTTCAAGTAGCCCTAGGCACAGACTGTGGAAAAGCACTTTCATTGAGAGAGTTTGCCAAGCTTCTAAGAAATTACAAGTTTCCGAAATACCAGCAAATATTTTTTCACCCAATCTTGATGATACTTGGTGGTAATGATCAGTACACAAATCCCAATTGGCTCACCAAATTTTGTTCTTCTAGGTTGAAGCGTTCGTCTACAGTAGCAGTTTTTATATTTAGGTTTCTCTCTGTTCTCTCCTATATAGATAGATGAATATGGAACTCTAAATCCAACATGGATTGTAGTAGCTCTTTGAAACTTGACAAAAAAAAGGAGTTCTCAGTTTTGTCTCTATGGTTTGTTTCCTCTTCAAGTAGTCCTAGGCACAGACTGTGGAAAAGCACTTTCATTGAGAGGGGTTGCCAAGCTTCTAAGAAATAACGAGTTTCAAAAATACCAGCCAATAGTTTTTCACCCAATCTTGATGATACTTGGTGGGAATGATCAGTACACAGATCCCACTTGGCTCACCAAATTTTCTTCTTCTAGGTTGAAGCGTTCGTCTACAGTAGCAGTTTTTATATTTAGGTTTCACTTTGTTCTCTTATATATAGATAGATGAATTTGGAACTCTAAATCCAACATGGTTTGTAGTAGCTCTTTGAAACTTGACAAAATAAAGAGTTCTGAGTTTTGTTTCTATGGTTTGTTTCCTCTTCAAGTAGCCCTAGGCACAGACTGTGGAAAAGCACTTTCATTGAGAGGGGTTGCCAAGCTTCTAAGAAATAACGAGTTTCCGAAATATCAGCAAATATTTTTTCACCCAATCTTGATGATACTTGGTGGTAATGATCAGTACACAGATCCCATTTGGCTAACCAAATTTTGTTCTTCTAGGTTGAAGCGTTCGTCTACAGTAGCAGTTTTTATATTCAGGTTCCACTCTGTTCTCTCATATATAGATAGATGAATTTGGAACTCTAAATCCAACATGGTTTGTTGTACCTCTTTGAAACTTGACAAAATAAAGGAGTTCTCAGTTTTGTCTCTATGGTTTGTTTCCTCTTGAAGTAGCCCTAGGCACAGACTGTGGAAAAGCACTTTCATTGAGATGGGTTGCCAAGCTTCTAAGAAATTACGAATTTCCGAAATACCAGCAAATATTTTTAATCTTGATGATACTTGGTGGGAATGATCAGTAAACAGTTCCCACTTGGCTCACCAAATTTTGTTCTTCTAGGTTGAAGCGTTCGTCTACAGTAGCAGTTTTTATATTCAGGTTTCACTCTGTTCTCTCATATATAGATAGATGAATTTGGAACTCTAAATCCAACATGGTTTGTAGTAGCTCTTTGAAACTTCACAAAATAAAGGAGTTCTGAGTTTTGTCTCTATGGTTTGTTTCCTCTTCAAGTAGCCCTAGGCACAGACTGTGGAAAAGCAATTTCATTTAGAGGGGTTGCCAAGCTTCTAAGAAATAACGAGTTTCCAAAATACCAGCAAATATTTTTTTCACCCAATTTGATGATACTGGTTGCTAATGATCAGTACACAAATCCCACTTGGCTCACCAAATTGTGTTCTTGTAGGTTGAAGCGTTCATCTACAGTAGCAGTTTTTATATTTAGGTCTCACTCTGTTCTCTCATGTATAGATAGATGAAGTTGGAACTCTAAATCCAACATGGTTTGTAGTAGCTCTTTGAAACTTGACAAAATAAAGGAGTCCTGAGTTTTCTCTATGGTTTGTTTCCTCTTCAAGAGGCCTAGGCACAGACTGTGGAAAAGCACTTTAATTGAAGGGGTTGCCAAGCTTCTAAGAAATAACGAGTTTCCGAAATACCAGCAAATATTTTTTCACCCAATCTTGATGATCCATGTTGCTAATGATCAGTACACAGATCCCACTTGGCTCACCAAATTTTGTTCTTCTAGGTTGAAGCGTTCGTCTACAGTAGCAGTTTTTATATTTAGGTTTCACTCTGTTCTCTCATATATAGATAGATGAATTTGGAACTCTAAATCCAACATGGTTTGTAGTAGCTCTTTGAAACTTGACAAAATAAAGGAGTTCTCAGTTTTGTCTCTATGGATTGTTTCCTCTTCAATTAGCACTAGGCACACACTGTGGAAAAGCACTTTCATTGAGAGGGCTTGCCAAGCTTCTAAGAAATAACGAGTTTCTGAAATACCAGCAAATATTTTTTCACCCAATCTTGATGATACTTGTTGCTAATGATCAGTACACAAATCCCACTTGGCTCACAAAATCGTGATCTGCTAGCTTGAAGCGTTTGCCTACAGTAGCAGTTTTTATATTTAGGTTTCCCTCTGTTCTCTCCTATATAGATATATGAATTTGGAACTCTAAATCCAACATGGTTTGTAGTAGCTCTTTGAAACTTGACAAAATAAAGGAGTTCTCAGTTTTGTCTCTATGGTTTGTTTCCTCTTCAAGTAGCCCTAGGCACAGACTGTGGAAAAGCACTTTCATTGAGAGAGTTTGCCAAGCTTCTAAGAAATTACAAGTTTCCGAAATACCAGCAAATATTTTTTCACCCAATCTTGATGATACTTGGTGGTAATGATCAGTACACAAATCCCAATTGGCTCACCAAATTTTGTTCTTCTAGGTTGAAGCGTTCGTCTACAGTAGCAGTTTTTATATTTAGGTTTCTCTCTGTTCTCTCCTATATAGATAGATGAATTTGGAACTCTAAATCCAACATGGTTTGTTGTACCTCTTTGAAACTTGACAAAATAAAGGAGTTCTCAGTTTTGTCTCTATGGTTTGTTTCCTCTTCAAGAGGCCTAGGCACAGACTGTGGAAAAGCACTTTAATTGAAGGGGTTGCCAAGCTTCTAAGAAATAACGAGTTTCTGAAATACCAGCAAATATTTTTTCACCCAATCTTGATGATACTTGTTGCTAATGATCAGTACACAAATCCCACTTGGCTCACAAAATCGTGATCTGCTAGGTTGAAGCGTTCGCCTACAGTAGAAGTTTTTATATTTAGGTTTCCCTCTGTTCTCTCCTATATAGATATATGAATTTGGAACTCTAAATCCACATGGTTTGTAGTAGCTCTTTGAAACTTGACAAAATAAAGGAGTTCTCAGTTTTGTCTCTATGGATTGTTTCCTCTTCAATTAGCACTAGGCACACACTGTGGAAAAGCACTTTCATTGAGAGGGCTTGCCAAGCTTCTAAGAAATAACGAGTTTCTGAAATACCAGCAAATATTTTTTCACCCAATCTTGATGATACTTGTTGCTAATGATCAGTACACAAATCCCACTTGGCTCACAAAATCGTGTTCTGCTAGGTTGAAGCGTTTGCCTACAGTAGCAGTTTTTATATTTAGGTTTCCCTCTGTTCTCTCCTATATAGATATATGAATTTGGAACTCTAAATCCAACATGGTTTGTAGTAGCTCTTTGAAACTTGACAAAATAAAGGAGTTCTCAGTTTTGTCTCTATGGTTTGTTTCCTCTTCAAGTAGCCCTAGGCACAGACTGTGGAAAAGCACTTTCATTGAGAGAGTTTGCCAAGCTTCTAAGAAATAACGAGTTTCTGAAATACCAGCAAATATTTTTTCACCCAATCTTGATGATACTTGGTGGTAATGATCAGTACACAAATCCCACTTGGCTCACCAAATTTTGTTCTTCTAGGTTGAAGCGTTCGTCTACAGTAGCAGTTTTTATATTTAGGTTTCTCTCTGTTCTCTCCTATATAGATAGATGAATTTGGAACTCTAAGTCCAACATGGATTGTAGTAGCACTTTGAAACTTGACAAAATAAAGGAGTTCTCAGTTTTGTCTCTATGGTTTGTTTCCTCTTCAAGTAGCCCTAGGCTCAGACTGTGGAAGAACTTTCTTTGAGATGGGTTGCCAAGCTTCTAAGAAATAACGGGTTTCCAAAATACCAGCAAATATTTTTTCACCCAATCTTGATGATACTTGGTGGTAATGATCAGTACACAAGTCCCACTTGGCTCACCAAATTTTGTTCTTCTAGGTTGAAGCGTTCGTCTACAGTAGCAGTTTTTATATTTAGGTTTCTCTCTGTTCTCTCCTATATAGATAGATGAATTTGGAACTTTAAATCCAACATGGATTGTAGTAGCTCTTTGGAACTTGACAAAATAAAGGAGTTCTCTGTTTTGTCTCTATGGTTTGTTTCCTCTTCAAGTATCCCTAGGCACAGACTGTGGAAAAGCACTTTCATTGACAGGGGTTGCCAAGCTTCTAAGAAATAAGGAGTTTCCGAAATACCAGCAAATATTTTTTCACCCAATCTTGATGATACTTGGTGGGAATGATCAGTACACAGATCCCACTTGGCTCACCAAATTTTGTTCTTCTAGGTTGAAGCGTTTGTCTACAGTAGCAGTTTTTATATTTAGGTTTCACTCTGTTCTCTCATATATAGATAGATGAATTTGGAACTCTAAATCCAACATGGTTTGTAGTAGCTCTTTGAAACTTGACAAAATAAAGAGTTCTGAGTTTTGTTTCTATGGTTTGTTTCCTGTTCATGTAGCCCTAGGCACACACTGTGGAAAACCACTTTCATTGAGAGGGGTGGCCAAGCTTCTAAGAAATGACGAGTTTCCGAAATATCAGCAAATATTTTTTCAGCCAATCTTGATGATACTTGGTGATAATCATCAGTACACAGTATCCACTTGGCTCACCAAATTTTGTTCTTCTAGGTTGAAGCGTTCGTCTACAGTAGCCGTTTTTATATTTAGGTTTCACTCTGTTCTCTCATATATAGATAGATGAATTTGGAACTCTAAATCCAACATGGTTTGTAGTAGCTCTTTGAAACTTGACAAAATAAACGAGTTCTGAGTTTTGTCTCTATGGTTTGTTTCCTCTTCAAGTAGCCCTATGCGCAGACTCGGGAAAAGCACTTTCATTGAGAGGGGTTGCCAAGCTTCTAAGAAATAACGAGTTTCCGAAGTACCAGCAAATATTTTTACACCCAATCTTGATGATACTGGTTGCTAATGATTAGTACACAAATCCCACTTGGCTCACCAAATTGTGTTCTTCTACGTTGAAGCGTTCGCCTACAGTAGAAGTTTTTATATTTATGTTTCCCTCTGTTCTCTCCTATATAGATAGATGAATTTGGAACTCTAAATCCAACATGGTTTGTAGTAGCTCTTTGAAACTTTACAAAATAAAGGAGTTCTGAGGTTTGTCTCTATGGTTTGTTTCCTCTTTAAGAGGCCTAGGCAAAGACTGTGGAAAAGAACTTTAATTGAGAAGGGTTGCAAAGCATCTAAGAAATAACGAGTTTCCGAAATACCAGCAAATATTTTTTCACCCAATCTTGATGATACATGTTGCTAATGATCAGTACACAGATCACACTTGGCTCACCAAATTTTCTTCTTCTAGGTTGAAGCGTTCGTCTACAGTAGCAGTTTTTATATTTAGGTTTCACTCGGTTCTCTCATATATAGATAGATGAATTTGGAACTCTAAATCCAACATGGTTGTAGAAGCTCTTTGAAACTTCACAAAATAAAGGAGTTCTGAGATTTGTCTCTATGGTTTGTTTCCTCTTCAAGTAGCCCTAGGCACAGACTGTGGAAAACCACTTTCATTGAGAGGTGTTGCCAAGCTTCTAAGAAATAACGAGTTTCCGAAATACCAGCAAATATTTTTTCACCCAATCTTGATGATACTTGGTGGTAATGATCAGTACACAGATCCCACTTGGCTCACCAAATTTTGTTCTTCTAGGTTGAAGCGTTAGTCTACAGTAGTCGTTTTTATATTTAGGTTTCACTCTGTTCTCTCATATATAGATAGATGAATTTGGACTCTAAATCCAACATGGTTTGTAGTAGCTCTTTGAAACTTGACAAAATAAAGGAGTTCTGAGATTTTTCTCTATGGTTTGTTTCCTCTTCAAGTAGCCCTAGGCGCAGACTCTGGAAAAGCACTTTCATTGAGAGGGGTTGCCAAGCTTCTAAGAAATAACGAGTTCCGAAGTACCAGCAAATATTTTTCACCCAATCTTGATGATACTGGTTGCTAATGATCTGTACACAAATCCCACTTGGCTCACCAAATTGTGTTCTTCTAGGTTGAAGCGTTCGTCTACAGTAGCAGTTTTTATATTTAGGTTTCTCTCTGTTCTCTCCTATATAGATAGATGAATTTGGAAACTCTAAATCCAACATGGATTGTAGTAGCTCTTTGAAACTTGACAAAATAAAGGAGTTCTTAGTTTTGTCTCTATGGTTTTTTTCCTCTTCAAGTAGCCCTAGGCACAGACTGTGGGAAGCACATTCATTGAGATGGGTTGCCAAGCTTCTAAGAAATAACGTGTTTCCCAAATACCAGCAAATATTTTTTTCACCCAATCTTGATGATACTTGGTGGTAATGATCAGTACACAAATCCCACTTGGCTCACCAAATTTTGTTCTTCTAGGTTGAAGAGTTCGTCTAGAGTAGCAGTTTTTATATTTTAGGTTTCTCTCTGTTTTCTCTCCTATATAGATAGATGAATTTGGAACTTTAAATCCAACATGGATTGTAGTAGCTCTTTGAAACTTGACAAAATAAAGGAGTTCTCAGTTTTGTCTCTATGGTTTGTTTCCTCTTGAAGTAGCCCTAGGCACAGACTGTGGAAAAGCACTTTCATTGAGATGGGTTGCCAAGCTTCTAAGAAATAACGAGTTTCCGAAATACCAGCAAATATTTTTGCACCCAATCTTGATGATACTTGGTGGGAATGATCAGTAAACAGTTCCCACTTGGCTCACCAAATTTTGTTCTTCTAGGTTGAAGCGTTCGTCTACAGTAGCAGTTTTTATATTCAGGTTTCACTCTGTTTCTCTCATATATAGATAGATGAATTTGGAACTCTAAATCCAACATGGTTTGTAGTAGCTCTTTGAAACTTCACAAAATAAAGGAGTTCTGAGTTTTTGTCTCTATGGTTTGTTTCCTCTTCAAGTAGCCCTAGGCACAGACTGTGGAAAAGCAATTTCATTTAGAGGGGTTGCCAAGCTTCTAAGAAATAACGAGTTTCCAAAATACCAGCAAATATTTTTTTCACCCAATCTTGATGATACTGGTTGCTAATGATCAGTACACAAATCCACTTGGCTCACCAAATTGTGTTCTTGTAGGTTGAAGCGTTCATCTACAGTAGCCAGTTTTTATATTTAGTCTCACTCTGTTCTCACATGTATAGATAGATGAAGTTGGAACTCTAAATCCAACATGGTTTGTAGTAGCTCTTTGAAACTTGACAAAATAAAGGAGTCCTGAGTTTTCTCTATGGTTTGTTTCTCTTCAAGAGGCCTAGGCACAGACTGTGGAAAAGCACTTTAATTGAAGGGGTTGCCAAGCTTCTAAGAAATAACGAGTTTCCCGAAATACCAGCAAATATTTTTTCACCCAATCTTGATGATCCCATGGTTGCTAATTGATCAGTACACAGATCCCACTTGGCTCACCAAATTTTGTTCTTCTAGGTTGAAGCGTTCGTCTACAGTAGCAGTTTTATATTTAGGTTTCACTCTGTTCTCTCATATATAGATAGATGAATTTGGAACTCTAAATCCAACATGGTTTGTAGTAGCTCTTTGAAACTTGACAAAATAAAGGAGTTCTGAGTTTTGTCTCTATGGTTTGTTTCCTCTTCAAGTAGCCCTATGCGCAGACTCGGAAAAGCACTTTCATTGAGAGGGGTTGCCAAGCTTCTAAGAAATAACGAGTTTTCCGAAGTACCAGCAAATATTTTTACACCCAATCTTGATGATACTGGTTGCTAATGATCAGTACACAAATCCCACTTGGCTCACCAATTTGTGTTCTTCTACGTTGAAGCGTCGCCTACAGTAGAAGTTTTTATATTTAGGTTTCCCTCTGTTCTCTCCTATATAGATAGATGAATTTGGAACTCTAAATCCAACATGGTTTGTAGTAGCTCTTTGAAACTTTACAAAATAAAGGAGTTCTGAGTTTTGTCTCTATGGTTTGTTTCCCTCTTTAAGAGGCCTAGGCAAAGACTGTGGAAAAGAACTTTAATTGAGAAGGGTTGCAAAGCTTCTAAGAAATAACGAGTTTCGAAATACCAGCAAATATTTTTTCACCCAATCTTGATGATACATGTTGCTAATGATCAGTACACAGATCCCACTTGGCTCACCAAATTTTCTTCTTCTAGGTTGAAGCGTTCGTCTACAGTAGCAGTTTTTATATTTAGGTTTCACTCTGTTCTCTCATATATAGATAGATGAATTTGGAACTCTAAATCCAACATGGTTGTAGAAGCTCTTTGAAACTTCACAAAATAAAGGAGTTCTGAGATTTGTCCTCTATGGTTTGTTTCCTCTTCAAGTAGCCCTAGGCACAGACTGTGGAAAACCACTTTCATTGAGAGGTGTTGCCAAGCTTCTAAGAAATAACGAGTTTTCCGAAATACCAGCAAATATTTTTTCACCCAATTCTTGATGATACTTGGTGGTAATGATCAGTACACAGATCCCACTTGGCTCACCAAATTTGTTCTTCTAGGTTGAAGCGTTAGTCTACAGTAGTCGTTTTTATATTTAGGTTTCACTCTGTTCTCTCATATATAGATAGATGAATTTGGACTCTAAATCCAAACATGGTTTGTAGTAGCTCTTTGAAACTTGACAAAATAAAGGAGTTCTGAAGTTTTTTCTCTATGGTTTGTTTTTCCTCTTCAAGTAGCCCTAGGCGCAGAACTCTGGAAAAGCACTTTCATTTGAGAGGGTTGCCAAGCTTCTAAGAATAACGAGTTTCCGAAGTACCAGCAAATATTTTTTCACCCAATCTTGATGATACTGGTTGCTAATGATCTGTACACAAATCCCACTTGGCTCACCAAATTGTGTTCTTCTAGGTTGAAGCGTTCGTCTACAGTAGCAGTTTTTTATATTTAGGTTTCTCTCTGTTCTCTCCTATATAGATAGATGAATTTGGAACTCTAAATCCAACAATGGATTGTAGTAGCTCTTTGAAACTTGACAAAATAAAGGAGTTCTTAGTTTTGTCTCTATGGTTTTTTTCCTCTTCAGTAGCCCTAGTCACAGACTGTGGGAAGCACATTCATTGAGATGGGTTGCCAAGCTTCTAAGAAATAACGTGTTTCCCAAATACCAGCAAATATTTTTTTCACCCAATTCTTGATGAATACTTGGTGGTAATGATCAGTACACAAATCCCACTTGGCTCACCAAATTTTGTTTTTCTAGGTTGAAGAGTTCGTCTAGAGTAGCAGTTTTTATATTTAGGTTTCTCTTCTGTTCTCTCCTATATAGATAGATGAATTTGGAACTTTAAATCCAACATGGATTGTAGTAGCTCTTTGAAACTTGACAAAATAAAGGAAGTTTTCCGTTTTGTCTCTATGGTTTGTTTCCTCTTCAAGTATCCCTAGGCACAGACTGTGGAAAAGCACTTTCATTGCCAGGGGTTGCCAAGCTTTCTAAGAAATAACGAGTTTTCCAAAATACCAGCAAATAATTTTTTCACCCAATCTTGATGATACTTTGTGGTAATGATCAGTACACAGATCCCACATGGCTCACCAAATTTTGTTCTTCTAGGTTTAAGCGTTCGTTCACAGTAGCAGTTTTTATATTTTAGGTTTCACTCTGTTCTCTCATATATAGATAGATGAATTTGGAACTCTAAATCCAACATGGATTGTAGTAGCTCTTTGAAACTTGACAAAATAAAGGAGTTCTGAGTTTTGTCTCTATGGTTTGTCTCTTCAAGTATAGGCCGCAGACTGTGGAAAAGCACTTTTCATTGAGAGGGGTTGCCAAGCTTCTAGGGAAATAACGAGTTTCCAAAATAACCAGCAAATATTTTTTTTCACCCAATCTTGATGATACTGGTTGCTAATGATCAGTACACAAATCCCACTTGGCTCACCAAATTGTGTTCTTTTAGGTTGAAGCGTTCATCTACAGTAGCAGTTTTTATATTTAGGTCTCACTCTGTTTCTCATATATAGATAGATGAAAGTTGGAACTCTAAATCCAACATGGTTTGTAGTAGCTCTTTGAAACTTGACAAAATAAAGGAGTCCTGAGTTTTCTCTATGGTTTGTTTCCTCATCAAGAGGCCTAGGCACAGACTGTGGAAAAAGCACTTTAAATGAAGGGGTTGCCAAGCTTCTAAGAAATAACGAGTTTCCGAAATACCAGCAAATATTTTTTCACCCAATCTTGATGATCCATGTTGCTAATGATCAGTACACAGATCCCACTTGGCTCCCAAATTTGTTCTTCTAGGTTGAAGCGTTCGTCTACAGTAGCAGTTTTTATATTTAGGTTTCTCTCTGTTCTCTCCTATATAGATAGATGAAATTTGGAACACTAAATCCAACATGGATTGCAGTAGCTCTTTGAAACTTGACAAAATAAAGGAGTTTTCCGTTTGTGTCTCTATGGTTTTGTTTCCTCTTCAAGTATCCCTAGGCACAGACTGTGGAAAGCCACTTTCATTGCAGGGGTTGCCAAGCTTCTAAGAAATAACGAGTTTTCCAAAATACCAGCAAATAATTTTTCACCCAATCTTGAATGATAACTTGGTGGTAATGATCAGTACACAGATCCCACCATGGCTCACCAAATTTTGTTCTTCTAGGTTTAAGCGTTCGTCCACAGTAGCAGTTTTTATATTTAGGTCTCACTCTGTTCTCTCATGTATAGATAGATGAAGTTGGAACTCTAAATCCAACATGGTTTGTAGTAGCTCTTTGAAACTTGACAAAATAAAGGAGTCCTGAGTTTTCTCTATGGTTTGTTTCCTCTTCAAGAGGCCTAGGCACAGACTGTGGAAAAGCACTTTAATTGAAGGGGTTGCCAAGCTTCTAAGAAATAACGAGTTCCGAATACCAGCAAATATTTTTTCACCCAATCTTGATGATCCATGTTGCTAATGATCAGTACACAGATCCCACTTGGCTCACCAAATTTTGTTCTTCTAGGTTGAAGCTTTCGTCCTACAGTAGCAGTTTTTATATTTAGGTTTCACTCTGTTCTCTCATATATAGATAGATGAATTTGGAACTCTAAATCCAACATGGTTTGTAGTAGCTCTTTGAACTTGACAAAATAAAGGAGTTCTGAGTTTTGTCTCTATGGTTTGTTTCCTCTTCAAGTAGCCCTATGCGCCAGACTCGGGAAAAGCACTTTCATTGAAGAGGGGTTGCCAGCCTTCTAAGAATAATAACGAGTTTTCCGAAGTACCAGCAAATATTTTTTTACCCAATCTTGATGATACTGGTTGCTAATGATCAGTACACAAATCCCACTGGCTCACCAAATTGTGTTCTTTCTACGTTGAAGCGTTCGCCTACAGTAGAAGTTTTTATATTTAGGTTTCCCTCTGTTCTCTCCTATATAGATAGATGAATTTGGAAATCTAAATCCAACATGGTTTGTAGTAGCTCTTTGAAACTTTACAAAATAAAGGAGTTCTGAGTTTTGTCTCTATGGTTTGTTTCCTCTTTAAGAGGCCTAGGCAAAGACTGTGGAAAAGAACTTTAATTTGAGAAGGGTTGCAAAGCTTCTAAGAAATAACGAGTTCCGAAATACCAGCAAATATTTTTTCACCCAATCTTGATGATACATGTTGCTAATGAATCAGTACACAGATCCCACTTGGCTCACCAAATTTTCTTCTTCTAGGTTGAAGCGTTCGTCTACAGTAGCAGTTTTTATATTTAGGTTTCACTCTGTTCTCTCATATATAGATAGATGAATTTGGAACTCTAAATCCAACATGGTTGTAGAAGCTCTTTGGAACTTCACAAAATAAAGGAGTTCTGAGATTTGTCTCTATGGTTTGTTTCCTCTTCAAGTAGCCCTAGGCACAGACTGTGGAAAACCACTTTCATTGAGAGGTGTTTGCCAAGCTTCTAAGAAATAACGAGTTTCCGAAATACCAGCAAATATTTTTTCACCCAATCTTGATGATACTTGGTGGTAATGATCAGTACACAGATCCCACTTGGCTCACCAAATTTTTGTTCTTCTAGGTTGAAGCGTTAGTCTACAGTAGTCGTTTTTATATTTAGGTTTCACTCTGTTCTCTCATATATAGATAGATGAATTTGGACTCTAAATCCAACATGGTTTGTAGGTAGCTCTTTGAAACTTGACAAAATAAAGGAGTTCTGAGTTTTTTCTCTATGGTTTGTTTCTCTTCAAGTAGCCCTAGGCGCAGACTCTGGAAAAGCACTTTCATTGAGAGGGGTTGCCAAGCTTCTAAGAAATAACGAGTTTCCGAAGTACCAGCAAATATTTTTTCACCCAATCTTGATGATACTGGTTGCTAAATGATCTGTACACAAATCCCACTTGGCTCACTAAATTGTGTTCTTTCTAGGTTGAAGCGTTCGTCTACAGTAGCAGTTTTTTATATTTAGGTTTCTCTCTGTTTCTCTCCTATATAGATAGATGAATTTGGAACTCTAATCCAACATGGATTGTAGTAGCTCTTTGAAACTTGACAAAATAAAAGGAGTTCTTAGTTTTGTCTCTATGGTTTTTTTTCCTCTTCAAGTAGCCTAGGCACAGACTGTGGAAGCACATTCATTGAGATGGGTTGCCAAGCTTCTAAGAAATAACGTGTTTCCCAAATTCCAGCAAATATTTTTTTCACCCAATCTTGATGATACTTGGTGGTAATGATCAGTACACAAATCCCACTTGGCTCACCAAATTTTCTTTTTCTAGGTTGAAGAGTTCGTCTAGAGTAGCAGTTTTTATATTTAGGTTTCTCTCTGTTCTCTCCTATATAGATAGATGAATTTGGAACTTTAAATCCAACATGGGATTGTAGTAGCTCTTTGAAACTGACAAAATAAAGGAGTTCTCAGTTTTGTCTCTATGGTTTGTTTCCTCTTGAAGTAGCCCTAGGCACAGACTGTGGAAAAGCACTTTCATTGAGATGGGTTGCCAAGCTTCTAAGAAATAACGAGTTTTCCGAAATACCAGCAAATATTTTTTCACCCAATCTTGATGATACTGGTTGCTAATGATCTGTACACAAATCCCACTTGGCTCACCAAATTGTGTTCTTCTAGGTTGAAGCGTTCGTCTACAGTAGCAGTTTTTTATTAGGTTTCTCTTCTGTTCTCTCCTATATAGATAGATGAATTTGGAACTCTAAATCCAACATGGATTGTAGTAGCTCTTTGAAACTTGACAAAATAAAGGAGTTCTTAGTTTTGTCTCTATGGTTTTTTTCTCTTCAAAGTAGCCCTAGTCACAGACTGTGGAAGCACATTCATTGAGATGGTTTGCCAAGGCTTTCTAAGAATAACGTGTTTCCAAATACCAGCAAATATTTTTTTCACCCAATCCCTTGATGATACTTGGTGGTAATGATCAGTACACAAATCCCATTGGCTCACCAAATTTTGTTTTTCTAGGTTGAAGAGTTCGTCTAGAGTAGCAGTTTTTATATTTAGGTTTCTCTCTGTTCTCTCCTATATAGATAGATGAAATTTGGAACTTTAAATCCAACATGGATTGTAGTAGCTCTTTGAAACTTGACAAAATAAAGGAGTTTTCGGTTTTGTCTCTATGGTTTGTTTCCTCTTCAAGTATCCCTAGGCACAGACTGTGGAAAAGCACTTTCATTGCCAGGGGTTGCCAAGCTTCTAAGAAATAACGAGTTTCCAAAATACCAGCAAATAATTTTTTCACCCAATCTTGATGATACTTTGTGGTAATGATCAGTACACAGATCCCACATGGCTCACCAAATTTTGTTCTCTAGGTTTAAGCGTTCGTTCACAGTAGCAGTTTTTTATATTTAGTTTTCACTCTGTTTTCTCATATATAGATAGATGAATTTGGAACTCTAAATCCAACATGGATTGTAGTAGCTCTTTGAAACTTGAACAAAATAAAGGAGTTCTGAGTTTTGTCTCTATGGTTTGGTTTCCTCTTCAAGTAGCCCTAGGGCGCAGACTGTGGAAAAGCACTTTCATTGAGAGGGGTTGCCAAGCTTCTAGGAAATAACGAGTTTCCAAAATACCAGCAAATATTTTTTTCACCCAATCTTGATGATACTGGTTACTAATGATCAGTACACAAATCCCACTTGGCTCACCAAATTGTGTTCTTTTAGGTTGAAGCGTTCATCTACAGTAGCAGTTTTTATATTTAGGTCTCACTCTGTTCTCTCATATATAGATAGATGAAGTTGGAACTCTAAATCCAACATGGGTTTGTAGTAGCTCTTTGAAACTTGACAAAATAAAGGAGTCCTGAGTTTCTCTATGTTTGTTTCTCATCAAGAGGCCTAGGCACAGACTGTGGAAAAGCACTTTAATTGAAGGGGTTGCCAAGCTTCTAAGAAATAACGAGTTTCCGAAATACCAGCAAATATTTTTTCACCCAATCTTGATGATCCATGTTGCTAATGATCAGTACACAGATCCCACTTGGCTCACCAAATTTTGTTCTTCTAGGTTGAAGCGTTCATCTACAGTAGCAGTTTTTATATTTAGGTTTCTCTCTGTTCTCTCCTATATAGATAGATGAATTTGGAACACTAAATCCAACATGGATTGCAGTAGCTCTTTGAAACTTGACAAAATAAAGGAGTTTTCCGTTTTGTCTCTATGGTTTGTTTCCTCTTCAAGTATCCCTAGGCACAGACTGTGGAAAAGCACTTTCATTGCGAGGGGTTGCCAAGCTTCTAAGAAATAACGAGTTTCCAAAATACCAGCAAATAATTTTTTCACCCAATCTTGATGATACTTGGTGGTAATGATCAGTACACAGATCCCACATGGCTCACCAAATTTTGTTCTTCTAGGTTTAAGCGTTCGTCCACAGTAGCAGTTTTTATATTTAGGTCTCACTCTGTTCTCTCATGTATAGATAGATGAAGTTGGAACTCTAAATCCAACATGGTTTGTAGTAGCTCTTTGAAACTTGACAAAATAAAGGAGTCCTGAGTTTTCTCTATGGTTTGTTTCCTCTTCAAGAGGCCTAGGCACAGACTGTGGAAAAGCACTTTAATTGAAGGGGTTGCCAAGCTTCTAAGAAATAACGAGTTTCCGAAATACCAGCAAATATTTTTTCACCCAATCTTGATGATCCATGTTGCTAATGATCAGTACACAGATCCCACTTGGCTCACCAAATTTTGTTCTTCTAGGTTGAAGCGTTCGTCTACAGTAGCAGTTTTTATATTTAGGTTTCACTCTGTTCTCTCATATATAGATAGATGAATTTGGAACTCTAAATCCAACATGGTTTGTAGTAGCTCTTTGAAACTTGACAAAATAAAGGAGTTCTGAGTTTTGTCTCTATGGTTTGTTTCCTCTTCAAGTAGCCCTATGCGCAGACTCGGGAAAAGCACTTTCATTGAGAGGGGTTGCCAAGCTTCTAAGAAATAACGAGTTTCCGAAGTACCAGCAAATATTTTTTACCCAATCTTGATGATACTGGTTGCTAATGATCAGTACACAAATCCCACTTGGCTCACCAAATTGTGTTCTTCTACGTTGAAGCGTTCGCCTACAGTAGAAGTTTTTATATTTAGGTTTCCCTCTGTTCTCTCCTATATAGATAGATGAATTTGGAAATCTAAATCCAACATGGTTTGTAGTAGCTCTTTGAAACTTTACAAAATAAAAGGAGTTCTGAGTTTTGTCTCTATGGTTTGTTTCCTCTTTAAGAGGCCTAGGCAAAGACTGTGGAAAAGAACTTTAATTGAGAAGGGTTGCAAAGCTTCTAAGAAATAACGAGTTTCCGAAATACCAGCAAATATTTTTTCACCCAATCTTGATGATACATGTTGCTAATGATCAGTACACAGATCCCACTTGGCTCACCAAATTTTCTTCTTCTAGGTTGAAGCGTTCGTCTACAGTAGCAGTTTTTATATTTAGGTTTCACTCTGTTCTCTCATATATAGATAGATGAATTTGGAACTCTAAATCCAACATGGTTGTAGAAGCTCTTTGAAACTTCACAAAATAAAGGAGTTCTGAGATTTGTCTCTATGGTTTGTTTCCTCTTCAAGTAGCCCTAGGCACAGACTGTGGAAAACCACTTTCATTGAGAGGTGTTGCCAAGCTTCTAAGAAATAACGAGTTTCCGAAATACCAGCAAATATTTTTTCACCCAATCTTGATGATACTTGGTGGTAATGATCAGTACACAGATCCCACTTGGCTCACCAAATTTTGTTCTTCTAGGTTGAAGCGTTAGTCTACAGTAGTCGTTTTTATATTTAGGTTTCACTCTGTTCTCTCATATATAGATAGATGAATTTGGACTCTAAATCCAACATGGTTTGTAGTAGCTCTTTGAAACTTGACAAAATAAAGGAGTTCTGAGTTTTTTCTCTATGGTTTGTTTCCTCTTCAAGTAGCCCTAGGCGCAGACTCTGGAAAAGCACTTTCATTGAGAGGGGTTGCCAAGCTTCTAAGAAATAACGAGTTTCCGAAGTACCAGCAAATATTTTTTCACCCAATCTTGATGATACTGGTTGCTAATGATCTGTACACAAATCCCACTTGGCTCACTAAATTGTGTTCTTCTAGGTTGAAGCGTTCGTCTACAGTAGCAGTTTTTATATTTAGGTTTCTCTCTGTTCTCTCCTATATAGATAGATGAATTTGGAACTCTAAATCCAACATGGATTGTAGTAGCTCTTTGAAACTTGACAAAATAAAGGAGTTCTTAGTTTTGTCTCTATGGTTTTTTTCCTCTTCAAGTAGCCCTAGGCACAGACTGTGGAAGCACATTCATTGAGATGGGTTGCCAAGCTTCTAAGAAATAACGTGTTTCCCAAATTCCAGCAAATATTTTTTTCACCCAATCTTGATGATACTTGGTGGTAATGATCAGTACACAAATCCCACTTGGCTCACCAAATTTTCTTTTTCTAGGTTGAAGAGTTCGTCTAGAGTAGCAGTTTTTATATTTAGGTTTCTCTCTGTTCTCTCCTATATAGATAGATGAATTTGGAACTTTAAATCCAACATGGATTGTAGTAGCTCTTTGAAACTTGACAAAATAAAGGAGTTCTCAGTTTTGTCTCTATGGTTTGTTTCCTCTTGAAGTAGCCCTAGGCACAGACTGTGGAAAAGCACTTTCATTGAGATGGGTTGCCAAGCTTCTAAGAAATAACGAGTTTCCGAAATACCAGCAAATATTTTTTCACCCAATCTTGATGATACTTGGTGGGAATGATCAGTAAACAGTTCCCACTTGGCTCACCAAATTTTGTTCTTCTAGGTTGAAGCGTTCGTCTACAGTAGCAGTTTTTATATTCAGGTTTCACTCTGTTCTCTCATATATAGATAGATGAATTTGGAACACTAAATCCAACATGGTTTGTAGTAGCTCTTTGAAACTTCACAAAATAAAGGAGTTCTGAGTTTTGTCTCTATGGTTTGTTTCCTCTTCAAGTAGCCCTAGGCACAGACTGTGGAAAAGCAATTTCATTTAGAGGGGTTGCCAAGCTTCTAAGAAATAACGAGTTTCCAAAATACCAGCAAATATTTTTTTCACCCAATCTTGATGATACTGGTTGCTAATGATCAGTACACAAATCCCACTTGGCTCACCAAATTGTGTTCTTGTAGGTTGAAGCGTTCATCTACAGTAGCAGTTTTTATATTTAGGTCTCACTCTGTTCTCTCATGTATAGATAGATGAAGTTGGAACTCTAAATCCAACATGGTTTGTAGTAGCTCTTTGAAACTTGACAAAATAAAGGAGTCCTGAGTTTTCTCTATGGTTTGTTTCCTCTTCAAGAGGCCTAGGCACAGACTGTGGAATAGCACTTTAATTGAAGGGGTTGCCAAGCTTCTAAGAAATAACGAGTTTCCGATATACCAGCAAATATTTTTTCACCCAATCTTGATGATCCATGTTGCTAATGATCAGTACAAAGATCCCACTTGGCTCACCAAATTTTTTTCTTCTAGGTTGAAGCGTTCGTCTACAGTAGCAGTTTTTATATTTAGGTTTCTCTCTGTTCTCTCCTATATAGATAGATGAATTTGGAACTCTAAATCCAACATGGATTGTAGTAGCTCTTTGAAACTTGACAAAATAAAGGAGTTCTCAATTTTGTCTCTATGGTTTGTTTCCTCTTAAGTAGCCCTAGGCGCAGACTGTGGAAAAGCACTTTCATTGAGAGGGGTTGCCAAGCTTCTAAGAAATAACGAGTTTCCGAAATACCAGCAAATATTTTTTCACCCAATCTTGATGATACTTGGTGGTAATGATCAGTAGATAGATCCCACTTGGCTCACCAAACTTTGTTCTTCTAGGTTGAAGCGTTCGTCTACAGTAGCAGTTTTTATATTTAGGTTTCTCTCTGTTCTCTCCTATATAGATAGATGAATTTGGAACTCTAAATCCAACATGGATTGTAGTAGCTCTTTGAAACTTGACAAAATAAAGGAGCTCTCAGTTTTGTCTCTATGGTTTGTTTCCTCTTCAAGTAGCCCTAGGCACAGACTGTGGAAGCACTTTCATTGAGATGGGTTGCCAAGCTTCTAAGAAATAACGTGTTTCCAAAATACCAGCAAATATTTTTTCACCCAATCTTGATGATACTTGGTGGAAATGATCAGTAAACAAATCCCACTTGGCTCACCAAATTTTGATCTTCTAGGTTGAAGCGTTCGTCTACAGTAGCAGTTTTTATATTTAGGTTTCTCTCTGTTCTCTCCTATATAGATAGATGAATTTGGAACTTTAAATCCAACATGGATTGTAGTAGCTCTTTGAAACTTGACAAAATAAAGGAGTTCTCAGTTTTGTCTCTATGGTTTGTTTCCTCTTCAATTAGCCCTAGGCACAGACTGTGGAAAAGCACTTTGACTAAGAGGGGTTGCCAAGCTTGTAAGAAATAACGAGTTTCCGAAATACCAGCAAATATTTTTTCACTCAATCTTGATGATACTTTGTGGGAATGATCAGTACACAGTTCCCACTTGGCTCACCAAATTTTGTTCTTCTAGGTTGAAGCGTTCGTCTACAGTAGCAGTTTTTATATTTAGGTTTCACTGTGTTCTCTCATATATAGATAGATGAATTTGGAACTCTAAATCCAACATGGTTTGTACTAGCTCTTTGAAACTTGACAAAATAAAGGAGTTCTGAGTTTTGTCTCTATTGTTTGTTTCCTCTTCAATTAGCACTAGGCACACACTGTGGAAAAGCACTTTCATTGACAGGGGTTGCCAAGCTTCTAAGAAATAACGAGTTTCTAAATACCAGCAAATATTTTTTCACCCAATCTTGATGATACTTGTTGCTAATGATCAGTACACAAATCCCACTTGGCTAACCAAGTTTTGTTCTTCTAGGTTGAAGCCTTCGTCTACAGTAGCAGTTTTTATATTTAGGTTTCTCTCTGTTCTCTCATATATAGATAGATGAATTTGGAACTATAAATCCAACATGGATTGTAGTAGCTCTTTGAAACTTGACAAAATAAAGGAGTTCTGAGTTTTGTCTCTATGGTTTGTTTCCTCTTCAAGTAGCCCTAGGCACAGACTGTGGAAAAGCACTTTCATTGAGAGGGGTTGCCAAGCTTCTAGGAAATAACGAGTTTCCAAAATACCAGCAAATATTTTTTCACCCAATCTTGATGATACTGGTTGCTAATGATCAGTACACAAATCCCACTTGGCTCACCAAATTGTGTTTGTAGGTTGAAGCGTTCATCTACAGTAGCAGTTTTTATATTTAGGTTTCACTCTGTTCTCTCATATATAGATAGATGAATTTGGAACTCTAAATCCAACATGGTTTGTAGTAGCTGTTTGAAACTTGACAAAATAAAGGAGTTCTGAGTTTTGTCTCAATGGTTTGTTTCGTATTCAAGTAGCCCTAGGCAGAGACTGTTGAAAAGCACTTTCATTGAGAGGGGTTGCCAAGCTTCTAAAAAATAACGAGTTTCTGAAATACCAGCAAATATTTTTTCACCCAATCTTGATGATACTTGGTGGTAATGATCAGTACACAAATCCCACTTGGCTCACCAAATTTTGTTCTTCTAGGTTGAAGCGTTCATCTACAGTAGCAGTTTTTATATTTAGGTTTCTCTGTGTTCTCTCCTATATAAATAGAAGAATTTGGAACTCTAAATCCAACATGGATTGTAGTAGCTCTTTGAAACTTGACAAAATAAAGGAGTTCTCAGTTTTGTCTCTATGGTTTGTGTCCTCTTCAAGTAGCCCTAGGCACAGAATGTAAAAAAGCACTTTCATTGAGAGGGGTTGCCAAGCTTCTAAGAAATAACGAGTTTCCGAAATACCAGCAAATATTTTTTCACCCAATCTTGATGATACTTTGTGGGAATGATCAGTACACAGATCCCACTTAGCTCACCATATTTTGTTCTTCTAGGTTGAAGCGTTCTTCTACAGTAGCAGTTTTTATATTTAGGTTTCATTCTGTTCTCTCATATATAGATAGATGAATTTGGAACTCTAAATCCAACATGGTTGGTAGTAGCTCTTTGAAACTTGAAAAATAAAGAGTTCTGAGTTTTGTTTCTATGGTTTGTTTCCTCTTCAAGTAGCCCTAGGCACAGACTGTGGAAAACCACTTTCATTGAGAGGGGTTGCCAAGCTTCTAAGAAATAACGAGTTTCCGAAATATCAGCAAATATTTTTTCACCCAATCTTGATGACACTTGGTGGTAATGATCAGTACACAGTACCACGTGGCTCACCAAATTTTGTTTTTCTAGGTTGAAGCGTTCGTCTACAGTAGCCGTTTTTATATTTAGGTTTCACTCTGTTCTCCCATATATAGATAGATGAATTTGGAACTCTAAATCCAACATGGTTTGTAGTAGCTCTTTGAAACTTGACAAAATAAAGGAGTTCTGAGTTTTGTCTCTATGGATTGTTTCCTCTTCAATTAGCACTAGGCACACACTGTGGAAAAGCACTTTCATTGAGAGAGTTTGCCAAGCTTCTAAGAAATAACGAGTTTCCGTAGTACCAGCAAATATTTTTTAACCCAATCTTGATGATACTTGTTGCTAATGATCAGTACAGAAATCCCACTTGGCTCACCAAATTGTGTTCTGCTAGGTGGAAGCGTTCACCTACAGTAGCAGTTTTTATATTTAGGTTTCCCTCTGTTCTCTCCTATATAGATATATGAATTTGGAACTCTAAATCCAACATGGTTTGTAGTAGCCCTTTGAAACTTGGCAAAATAAAGGAGTTCTCAGTTTTGTCTCTATGGTTTGTTTCCTCTTCAAGTAGCCCTAGGCACAGACTGTGGAAAACCACTTTCATTGAGAGGCGTTGCCAATCTTCTAAGAAATAACGAGTTTCCGAAATATCAGCAAATATTTTTTCACCCAATCTTGATAATACTTGGTGGTAATGATCAGTACACAGTACCCACTTGGCTCACCAAATTTTGTTCTTCTAGGTTGAAGCGTTCGTCTACAGTAGCCGTTTTTATATTTAGGTTTCACTCTGTTCTCTCATATATAGATAGATGAATTTGGAACTCTAAATCCAACATGGTTTGTAGTAGCTCTTAGAAACTTGACAAAATAAAGGAGTTCTCAGTTTTGTCTTTATGGTTTGTTTCCTCTTCAAATAGCCCTAGGTACAGACGGTGGAAAAGCAATTTCATTGAGAGGGGTTGCCAAGCTTCTAAGAAATAACGAGTTTCCAAAATACCAGCAAATATTTTTTCACTCAATCTTGATGATACTTGGTGGTAATGATCAGTACACAGGTCCCACTTGGCTCACCAAATTTTGTTCTTCTAGGTTGAAGCGTTCGTCTACAGTAGCAGTTTTTATATTTAGGTTTCACTCTATTCTCTCATATATAGATAGATGAATTTGGAACTCTAAATCCAACATGGTTTGTAGTAGCTCTTTGAAACTTGACAAAATAAAGGAGTTCTGAGTTTTTTTCTCTATGGTCTGTTTCCTCTTCAAGTAGCCTTAGGCGCAGACTCTGTAAAAGCACTTTCATTGAGAGGGGTTGCCAAGCTTCTAAGAAATAACGAGTTTCCCAAGTACCAGCAAATATTTTTTCACCCAATCTTGATGATACTGGTTGCTAATGATCAGTACACAAATCCCACTTGGCTCACCAAATTGTGTTCTTCTAGGTTGAAGCGTTCGCCTACAGTAGAAGTTTTTATATTTAGGTTTCCCTCTGTTCTCTCCTATATAGGTATATGAATTTGTAACTCTAAATCCAACATGGTTTGTAGTAGCTCTTTGAAACTTGACAAAATAAAGGAGTTCTCTGTTTTGTCTCTATGGTTTGTTTCCTCTTCAAGTAGCCCTTGGCACAGACTGTGGAAAAGCACTTTCATTGAGAGAGTTTGCCAAGCTTCTAAGAAATTACAAGTTTCCGAAATACCAGCAAATATTTTTTCACCCAAACTTGATGATACTTGGTGGTAATGATCAGTACACAGATCCCCCTTGGATCACCAAATTTTGTTCTTCTAGGTTGAAGCGTTCGTCTACAGTAGCAGTTTTTATATTTAGGTTTCTCTCTGTTCTCTCCTATATAGATAGATGAATTTGGAACTCTAAATCCAACATGGATTGTAGTAGCTCTTTGATACTTGACAAAATAAAGGAGTTCTCAGTTTTGTCTCTATGGTTTGTTTCCTCTTGAAGTAGCCCTAGGCACAGACTGTGGAAAAGCACTTTCATTGAGAGGGGTTGCCAAGCTTCTAAGAAATAACGAGTTTCCGAAATACCAGCAAATATTTTTTCACCCAATCTTGATGATACTTGGTGGTAATGATCAGTACCCAGATCCCACTTGGCTCACCAAATTTTGTTCTTCTAGGTTGAAGCGTTCATCTACAGTAGCAGTTTTTATATTTAGGTTTCCCTCTGTTCTCTCCTATATAGATATATGAATTTGTAACTCTAAATCCAACATGGTTTGTAGTAGCTCTTTGAAACTTGACAAAATAAAGGAGTTCTCAGTTTTGTCTCTATGGTTTGTTTCCTCTTCAAGTAGCCCTAGGCACAGCCTGTGGAAAAGCACTTTCATTGAGAGAGTTTGCCAAGCTTCTAAGAAATTACAAGTTTCCGAAATACCAGCAAATATTTTTTCACCCAATCTTGATGATACTTGGTGGTAATGATCAGTACACAAATCCCACTTGGCTCACCAATTTTTGTTCTTCTAGGTTGAAGCGTTCGTCTACAGTAGCAGTTTTTATATTTAGGTTTCTCTCTGTTCTCTCCTATATAGATAGATGAATTTGGAACTCTAAATCCAACATGGATTGTAGTAGCTCTTTGAAACTTGACAAAATAAAGGAGTTCTCAGTTTTGTCTCTATGGTTTGTTTCCTCTTTAAGTAGCCCTAGGCACAGACTGTGGAAAAGCACTTTCATTGAGAGGGGTTGCCAAGCTTCTAAGAAATAACGAGTTTCCGAAAAACCAGCAAATATTTTTTCACCCAATCTTGATGATACTTGGTGGTAATGATCAGTACACAGATCCCACTTGGCTCACCAAATTTTGTTCTTCTAGGTTGAAGCGTTCGTCTACAGTAGCAGTTTTTATATTTAGGTTTCTCTCTGTTCTCTCCTATATAGATAGATGAATTTGGAACTCTAAATCCAACAGAGATTGTAGTAGCTCTTTGAAACGTGACAAAATAAAGGAGTTCTGAGTTTTGTCTCTATGGTTTGTTTCCTCTTCAAGTAGCCCTAGGCGCAGACTCTGGAAAAGCACTTTCATTGAGAGGGGTTGCCAAGCTTCTAAGAAATAACGAGTTTCCGAAGTACCAGCAAATATTTTTTCACCCAATCTTGATGATACTGGTTGCTAATGATCAGTACACAAATCCCACTTGGCTCACCAAATTGTTTCTTCTAGGTTGAAGCATTCGCCTACAGTAGAAGTTTTTATATTTAGGTTTCCCTCTGTTCTCTCCTATATAGATATATGAATTTGTAACTCTAAATCCAACATGGTTTATAGTAGCTCTTTGAAACTTGACAAAATAAAGGAGTTCTCAGTTTTGTCTCTATGATTTGTTTCCTCTTCAAGTAGCCCTAGGCACAGACTGTGGAAAAGCACTTTCATTGAGAGAGTTTGCCAAGCTTCTAAGAAATTACAAGTTTCCGAAATACCAGCAAATATTTTTTCACCCAATCTTGATGATACTTGGTGGTAATGATCAGTACACAAATCCCACTTGGCTCACCAAATTTTGTTCTTCTAGGTTTGAAGCGTTCGTCTACAGTAGCAGTTTTTATATTTAGGTTTCTCTCTGTTCTCTCCTATATAGATAGATGAATTTGGAACTCTAAATCCAACATGGATTGTAGTAGCTCTTTGAAACTTGACAAAATAAAGGAGTTCTCAGTTTTGTCTCTATGGTTTGTTTCCTCTTCAAGTAGCCCTAGGCACAGACTGTGGAAAAGCACTTTCATTGAGAGGGCTTGCCAAGCTTCTAAGAAATAACGAGTTTCCGAAAAACCAGCAAATATTTTTTCACCCAATCTTGATGATACTTGGTGGTAATGATCAGTACACAGATCCCACTTGGCTCACAAATTTTGTTCTTCTAGGTTGAAGCGTTCGTCTACAGTAGCAGTTTTTATATTTAGGTTTCTCTCTGTTCTCTCCTATATAGATAGATGAATTTGGAACTCTAAATCCAACAGGGATTGTAGTAGCTCTTTGAAAAGTGACAAAATAAAGGAGTTTTGAGTTTTGTCTCTATGGTTTGTTTCCTCTTCAAGTAGCTAGGCGCAGACTCTGGAAAAGCACTTTCATTGAGAGGGGTTGCCAAGCTTCTAAGAAATAACGAGTTTCCGAAGTACCAGCAAATATTTTTTCACCCAAACTTGATGATACTGGTTGCTAATGATCAGTACACAAATCCCACTTGGCTCACCAATTGTGTTCTTCTAGGTTGAAGCATTCGCCTACAGTAGAAGTTTTTATATTTAGGTTTCCCTCTGTTCTCTCATATATAGATATATGAATTTGTAACTCTAAATCCAACATGGTTTATAGTAGCTCTTTGAAACTTGACAAAATAAAGGGAGTTCTCAGTTTTGTCTCTATGATTTGTTTCCTCTTCAAGTAGCCCTAGGCACAGACTGTGGAAAAGCACTTTCATTGAGAGAGTTTGCCAAGCTTCTAAGAAATTACAAGTTTCCGAAACCAGCAAATATTTTTTCACCCAATCTTGATGATACTTGGTGGTAATGATCAGTACCCAGATCCCACTTGGCCTCACCAAATTTTGTTCTTCTAGGTTGAAGCGTTCATCTACAGTAGCAGTTTTTATATTTAGGTTTCCCTCGTTCTCTCCTATATAGATATATGAATTTGTAACTCTAAATCCAACATGGTTTGTAGTAGCTCTTTGAAACGTGACAAAATAAAGGAGTTCTCAGTTTTGTCTCTATGGTTTGTTTCCTCTTCAAGTAGCCCTAGGCACAGCCTGTGGAAAAGCACTTTCATTGAGAGAGTTTGCCAAGCTTCTAAGAAATTACAAGTTTCCGAAATACCAGCAAATATTTTTTCACCCAATCTTGATGATACTTGGTGGTAATGATCAGTACACAAATCCCACTTGGCTCACCAATTTTTGTTCTTCTAGGTTGAAGCGTTCGTCTACAGTAGCAGTTTTTATATTTAGGTTTCTCTCTGTTCTCTCCTATATAGATAGATGAATTTGGAACTCTAAATCCAACATGGATTGTAGTAGCTCTTTGAAACTTGACAAAATAAAGGAGTTCTCAGTTTTGTCTCTATGGTTTGTTTCCTCTTTAAGTAGCCCTAGGCACAGACTGTGGAAAAGCACTTTCATTGAGAGGGGTTGCCAAGCTTCTAAGAAATAACGAGTTTCCGAAAAACCAGCAAATATTTTTTCACCCAATCTTGATGATACTTGGTGGTAATGATCAGTACACAGATCCCACTTGGCTCACCAAATTTTGTTCTTCTAGGTTGAAGCGTTCGTCTACAGTAGCAGTTTTTATATTTAGGTTTCTCTCTGTTCTCTCCTATATAGATAGATGAATTTGGAACTCTAAATCCAACAGGGATTGTAGTAGCTCTTTGAAACGTGACAAAATAAAGGAGTTCTGAGTTTTGTCTCTATGGTTTGTTTCCTCTTCAAGTAGCCCTAGGCGCAGACTCTGGAAAAGCACTTTCATTGAGAGGGGTTGCCAAGCTTCTAAGAAATAACGAGTTTCCGAAGTACCAGCAAATATTTTTTCACCCAATCTTGATGATACTGGTTGCTAATGATCAGTACACAAATCCCACTTGGCTCACCAAATTGTGTTCTTCTAGGTTGAAGCATTCGCCTACAGTAGAAGTTTTTATATTTAGGTTTCCCTCTGTTCTCTCCTATATAGATATATGAATTTGTAACTCTAAATCCAACATGGTTTATAGTAGCTCTTTGAAACTTGACAAAATAAAGGAGTTCTCAGTTTTGTCTCTATGATTTGTTTCCTCTTCAAGTAGCCCTAGGCACAGACTGTGGAAAAGCACTTTCATTGAGAGAGTTTGCCAAGCTTCTAAGAAATTACAAGTTTCCGAAATACCAGCAAATATTTTTTCACCCAATCTTGATGATACTTGGTGGTAATGATCAGTACACAAATCCCACTTGGCTCACCAAATTTTGTTCTTCTAGGTTGAAGCGTTCGTCTACAGTAGCAGTTTTTATATTTAGGTTTCTCTCTGTTCTCTCCTATATAGATAGATGAATTTGGAACTCTAAATCCAACATGGATTGTAGTAGCTCTTTGAAACTTGACAAAATAAAGGAGTTCTCAGTTTTGTCTCTATGGTTTGTTTCCTCTTCAAGTAGCCCTAGGCACAGACTGTGGAAAAGCACTTTCATTGAGAGGGCTTCCCAAGCTTCTAAGAAATAACGAGTTTCCGAAAAACCAGCAAATATTTTTTCACCCAATCTTGATGATACTTGGTGGTAATGATCAGTACACAGATCCCACTTGGCTCACAAATTTTGTTCTTCTAGGTTGAAGCGTTCGTCTACAGTAGCAGTTTTTATATTTAGGTTTCTCTCTGTTCTCTCCTATATAGATAGATGAATTTGGAACTCTAAATCCAACAGGGATTGTAGTAGCTCTTTGAAACGTGACAAAATAAAGGAGTTTTGAGTTTTGTCTCTATGGTTTGTTTCCTCTTCAAGTAGCCCTAGGCGCAGACTCTGGAAAAGCACTTTCATTTAGAGGGGTTGCCAAGCTTCTAAGAAATAACGAGTTTCCGAAGTACCAGCAAATATTTTTTCACCCAATCTTGATGATACTGGTTGCTAATGATCAGGACACAAATCCCACTTGGCTCACCAAATTGTGTTCTTCTAGGTTGAAGCATTCGCCTACAGTAGAAATTTTTATATTTAGGTTTCCCTCTGTTCTCTCCTATATAGATATATGAATTTGTAACTCTAAATCCAACATGGTTTATAGTAGCTCTTTGAAACTTGACAAAATAAAGGAGTTCTCAGTTTTGTCTCTATGATTTGTTTCCTCTTCAAGTAGCCCTAGGCACAGACTGTGGAAAAGCACTTTCATTGAGAGAGTTTGCCAAGCTTCTAAGAAATTACAAGTTTCCGAAACCAGCAAATATTTTTTCACCCAATCTTGATGATACTTGGTGGTAATGATCAGTACACAAATCCCAATTGGCTCACCAAATTTTGTTCTTCTAGGTTGAAGCGTTCGTCTACAGTAGCAGTTTTTATATTTAGTTTTCTCTCTGTTCTCTCCTATATAGATAGATGAATTTGGAACTCTAAATCCAACATGGATTGTAGTAGCTCTTTGAAACTTGACAAAATAAAGGAGTTCTCAGTTTTGTCTCTATGGTTTGTTTCCTCTTCAAGTAGCCCTAGGCACACACTGTGAAAAAGCACATTCATTGAGAGGGGTTTCCAAGCTTCTAAGAAATAACGAGTTTCTGAAATACCAGAAAATATTTTTTCACCCAATCTTGATGATACTTGGTGGTATTGATCAGTACACAAATCCCACTTGGCTCACCAAATTGTGTTCTGCTAGGTTGAAGCGTTCGCCTACAGTAGCAGTTTTTATATTTAGGTTTCCCTCTGTTCTCTCCTATATAGATATATGAATTTGGAACTCTAAATCCAACATTGTTTGTAGTAGCTCTTTGAAACTTGACCAAATAAAGGAGTTCTCAGTTTTGTCTCTATGGTTTGTTTCCTCTTCAAGTAGCCCTAGGCACAAACTGTGGAAAAGCACTTTCAATGAGAGGGGTTGCCAAGCATCTAAGAAATAACGAGTTTCCGAAGTACCAGCAAATATTTTTTCACCCAATCTTGATGATTCTGGTTGCTAATGATCAGTACACAAATCCCACTTGGCTCACCAAATTGTGTTCTTCTAGGTTGAAGCGTTCGCCTACAGTAGAAGTTTTTATATTTAGGTTTAGCTCTGTTCTCTCCTATATAGATACATTTATTTGGAACTCTAAATCCAACATGGTTTGTAGTAGCTCTTTGAAACATGACAAAATAAAGGAGTTCTCAGTTTTGTCTCTATGGTTTGTTTCCTCTTCAAATAGCCCTAGGCACAGACTGTGGAAAAGCAATTTCATTGAGAGGGGTTGCCAAGCTTCTAAGAAATAACGAGTTTCCATAATACCAGCAAATATTTTTTCACCCAATCTTGATGATACTTGGTGGTAATGATCAGTACACAAATCCCACTTGGCTCACCAAATTTTGTTCGTCTAGGTTGAAGCGTTCATCTACAGTAGCAGTTTTTATATTTAGGTTTCTCTCTGTTCTCTCCTATATAGATAGATGAATTTGGAACTCTAAATCCAACATGGTTTGTAGTAGCTCTTTGAAACTTGACAAAATAAAGAGTTCTGAGTTTTGTCTCTATGGTTTGTTTCCTCTTCAATTAGCCCTAGGCACAGACTGTGGAAAACCACTTTCATTGAGGGGGTTGCCAAGCTTCTAAGAAATAACGAGTTTCCGAAATATCAGCAAATATTTTTTCACCCAATCTTGATGATACTGGTTCTAATGATCAGTACACAAATCCCACTTGGCTCACCAAATTTTGTTCTTCTAGATTGAAGCGTTCGTCTACAGTAGCCGTTTTTATATTTAGGTTTCACTCTGTTCTCTCATATATAGATAGATGAATTTGGAACTCTAAATCCAACATTGTTTGTAGTAGCTCTTTGAAACTTGACAAAATAAAGGAGTTCTGAGTTTTGTCTCTATGGTTTGTTTCCTCTTCAAGTCGCCCTAGGCACAGACTGTGGAAAAGCACTTTCAATGAGAGGGGTTGCCAAGCTTCTAAGAAATAACGAGTTTCCGAAGTACCAGCAAATATTTTTTCACCCAATCTTGATGATTCTGGTTGCAATTGATCAGTTCACAAATCCCACTTGGCTCACCAATTTGTGTTCTTCTAGGTTGAAGCGTTCGCCTACAGTAGAAGTTTTTATATTTAGGTTTAGCTCTGTTCTCTCCTATATAGATACATGAATTTGGAACTCTAAATCCAGCATGGTTTGTAGTAGCTCTTTGAAACTTGACAAAATAAAGGAGTTCTCAGTTTTGTCTCTATGGTTTGTTTCCTCTTCAAGTAGCCCTAGGCACAGACTGTGGAAAGCACTTTCATTGAGAGGGGTTGCCAAGTCTACGAAATAACGAGTTTCCGAAATACCAGCAAATATTTTTTCACCCAATCTTGATGATACTTGGTGGTAATGATCAGCACACAGATCCCACTTGGCTCACCAAATTTTGTTCTTCTAGGTTGAAGCGTTCGTCTACAGTAGCAGTTTTATATTTAGGTTTCCCTCTGTTCTCTCCTATATAGATATATGAATTTGGAACTCTAAATCCAACATTGTTTGTAGTAGCTCTTTGAAACTTGACAAAATAAAGGAGTTCTGAGTTTTGTCTCTATGGTTTGTTTCCTCTTCAAGTCGCCCTAGGCACAGACTGTGGAAAAGCACTTTCAATGAGAGGGGTTGCCAAGCTTCTAAGAAATAACGAGTTTCCGAAGTACCAGCAAATATTTTTTCACCCAATCTTGATGATTCTGGTTGCAATTGATCAGTTCACAAATCCCACTTGGCTCACCAATTTGTGTTCTTCTAGGTTGAAGCGTTCGCCTACAGTAGAAGTTTTTATATTTAGGTTTAGCTCTGTTCTCTCCTATATAGATACATGAATTTGGAACTCTAAATCCAGCATGGTTTGTAGTAGCTCTTTGAAACTTGACAAAATAAAGGAGTTCTCAGTTTTGTCTCTATGGTTTGTTTCCTCTTCAAATAGCCCTAGGCACAGACTGTGGAAAAGCAATTTCATTGAGAGGGGTTGCCAAGCTTCTAAGAAATAACGAGTTTCCAAAATACCAGCAAATATTTTTTCACCCAATCGTGATGATACTTGGTGGTAATGATCAGTACACAGATCCCACTTGGCTCACCAAATTTTGTTCTTCTAGGCTGAAGCGTTCATCTACAGTAGCAGTTTTTATATTTAGTTTTCACTCTGTTCTCTCTTATATAAATAGATGAATTTGGAACTCTAAATCCAACATGGTTTGTAGTAGCTCTTTGAAACTTGACAAAATAAAGGAGTTCTGAGTTTTGTCTCCATGGTTTGTTTCCTCTTCAAGAGGCCTAGGCACAGACTGTGGAAAAGCACTTTAATTGAGAGGGGTTGCCAAGCTTCTAAGAAATAACGAGTTTCCAAAATACCAGCAAATATTTTTTCACCCAATCTTGATGATACATGTTGCTAATGATCAGTACACAGATCCCACTTGGCTCACCAAATTTTGTTCTTCTAGGTTGAAGCGTTCGTCTACAGTAGCAGTTTTTATATTTAGGTTTCACTCTGTTCTCTCATATATAGATAGATGAATTTGGAACTCTAAATCCAACATGGTTTGTAGTAGCTCTTTGAAACTTGACAAAATAAAGGAGTTCTGAGTTTTGTCTCTATGGTTTGTTTCCTCTTCAAGTAGTCCTAGGCATAGACTGTGGAAAACCACTTTCATTGAGAGGCGTTGCCAAGCTTCTAAGAAATAACGAATTTCTGAAATACCAGCAAATATTTTTTCACCCAATCTTGATGATACTTGGTGGTAATGATCAGCACACAGATCCCACTTGGCTCACCAAATTTTGTTCTTCTAGGTTGAAGCGTTCGTCTACAGTAGCAGTTTTTATATTTAGGTTTCTCTCTGTTCTCTCCTATATAGATAGATGAATTTGGAACTCTAAATCCAACATGGATTGTAGTAGCTCTTTAAAACTTGACAAAATAAAGGAGTTCTCAGTTTTGTCTCTATGGTTTGTTTCCTCTTCAAGTAGCCCTAAGCACAGACTGTGGAAAAGCATTTTCATTGAGAGGGCTTGTCAAGCTTCTAAGAAATAACGAGTTTCCGAAAAACCAGCAAATATTTTTTCACCCAATCTTGATGATACTTGGTGGTAATGATCAGTACACAGATCCCACTTGGCTCACAAATTTTGTTCTTCTAGGTTGAAGCGTTCGTCTACAGTAGCAGTTTTTATATTTAGGTTTCTCTCTGTTCTCTCCTATATAGATAGATGAATTTGGAACTCTAAATCCAACAGGGATTGTAGTAGCTCTTTGAAACGTGACAAAATAAAGGAGTTTTGAGTTTTGTCTCTATGGTTTGTTTCCTCTTCAAGTAGCCCTAGGCGCAGACTCTGGAAAAGCACTTTCATTGAGAGGGGTTGCCAAGCTTCTAAGAAATAACGAGTTTCCGAAGTACCAGCAAATATTTTTTCACCCAATCTTGATGATACTGGTTGCTAATGATCAGTACACAAATCCCACTTGGTTCACCAAATTGTGTTCTTCTAGGTTGAAGCATTCGCCTACAGTAGAAGTTTTTATATTTACGTTTCCCTCTGTTCTCTCCTATATAGATATATGAATTTGTAACTCTAAATCCAACATGGTTTATAGTAGCTCTTTGAAACTTGACAAATAAAGGAGTTCTCAGTTTTGTCTCTATGATTTGTTTCCTCTTCAAGTAGCCCTAGGCACAGACTGTGGAAAAGCACTTTCATTGAGAGAGTTTGCCAAGCTTCTAAGAAATTACAAGTTTCCGAAACCAGCAAATATTTTTTCACCCAATCTTGATGATACTTGGTGGTAATGATCAGTACACAAATCCCAATTGGCTCACCAAATTTTGTTCTTCTAGGTTGAAGCGTTCGTCTACAGTAGCAGTTTTTATATTTAGTTTTCTCTCTGTTCTCTCCTATATAGATAGATGAATTTGGAACTCTAAATCCAACATGGATTGTAGTAGCTCTTTGAAACTTGACAAAATAAAGGAGTTCTCAGTTTTGTCTCTATTTTTTGTTTCCTCTTGAAGTAGCCCTAGGCACAGACTGTGGAAAAGCACTTTCATTGAGAGGGGTTGCCAAGCTTCTAAGAAATAACGAGTTTCCGAAATACCAGCAAATATTTTTTCACCCAATCTTGATGATACTTGGTGGTAAAGATCAGTACCCAGATCCCACTTGGCTCACCAAATTTTGTTCTTCTAGGTTGAAGCGTTCATCTACAGTAGCAGTTTTTATATTTAGGTTTCCCTTTGTTCTCTCCTATATAGATATATGAATTTGTAACTCTAAATCCAACATGGTTTGTAGTAGCTCTTTGAAACTTGACAAAATAAAGGAGTTCTCAGTTTTGTCTCTATGGTTTGTTTCCTCTTCAAGTAGCCCTAGGCACAGCCTGTGGAAAAGCACTTTCATTGAGAGAGTTTGCCAAGCTTCTAAGAAATTACAAGTTTCCGAAATACCAGCAAATATTTTTTCACCCAATCTTGATGATACTTGGTGGTAATGATCAGTACACAAATCCCACTTGGCTCACCAATTTTTGTTCTTCTAGTTTGAAGCGTTCGTCTACAGTAGCAGTTTTTATATTTAGGTTTCTCTCTGTTCTCTCCTATATAGATAGATGAATTTGGAACTCTAAATCCAACATGGATTGTAGTAGCTCTTTGAAACTTGACAAAATAAAGGAGTTCTCAGTTTTGTCTCTATGGTTTGTTTCCTCTTCAAGTAGCCCTAGGCACAGACTGTGGAAAAGCACTTTCATTGAGAGGGCTTGCCAAGCTTCTAAGAAATAACGAGTTTCCGAAAAACCAGCAAATATTTTTTCACCCAATCTTGATGATACTTGGTGGTAATGATCAGTACACAGATCCCACTTGGCTCACAAATTTTGTTCTTCTAGGTTGAAGCGTTCGTCTACAGTAGCAGTTTTTATATTTAGGTTTCTCTCTGTTCTCTCCTATATAGATAGATGAATTTGGAACTCTAAAACCAACAGGGATTGTAGTAGCTCTTTGAAACGTGACAAAATAAAGGAGTTTTGAGTTTTGTCTCTATGGTTTGTTTCCTCTTCAAGTAGCCCTAGGCGCAGACTCTGGAAAAGCACTTTCATTTAGAGGGGTTGCCAAGCTTCTAAGAAATAACGAGTTTCCGAAGTACCAGCAAATATTTTTTCACCCAATCTTGATGATACTGGTTGCTAATGATCAGTACACAAATCCCACTTGGCTCACCATATTGTGTTCTTCTAGGTTGAAGCATTCGCCTACAGTAGAAGTTTTTATATTTAGGTTTCCCTCTGTTCTCTCCTATATAGATATATGAATTTGTAACTCTAAATCCAACATGGTTTATAGTAGCTCTTTGAAACTTGACAAAAGAAAGGATTTCTCAGTTTTGTCTCTATGATTTGTTTCCTCTTCAAGTAGCCCTAGGCACAGACTGTGGAAAAGCACTTTCATTGAGAGAGTTTGCCAAGCTTCTAAGAAATTACAAGTTTCCGAAACCAGCAAATATTTTTTCACCCAATCTTGATGATACTTGGTGGTAATGATCAGTACACAAATCCCAATTGGCTCACCAAATTTTGTTCTTCTAGGTTGAAGCGTTCGTCTACAGTAGCAGTTTTTATATTTAGGTTTCCCTCTATTCTCTCCTGTATAGATAGATGAATTTGGAACTCTAAATCCAACATGGTTTGTAGTACCTCTTTGAAACTTGACAAAATAAAGGAGTTCTCAGTTTTGTCTCTATGGATTGTTTCCTCTTCAATTAGCACTAGGCACACACTGTGAAAAAGCACTTTCATTGAGAGGGGTTTCCAAGCTTCTAAGAAATAACGAGTTTCTGAAATACCAGAAAATATTTTTTCACCCAATCTTGATGATACTTGGTGGTAATGATCAGTACACAAATCCAACTTGGCTTTTTGTTCTTCGTTCTGCTAGGTTGAAGCGTTCGCCTACAGTAGCAGTTTTTATATTTAGGTTTCCCTCTGTTCTCTCCTATATAGATATATGAATTTGGAACTCTAAATCCAACATTGTTTGTAGTAGCTCTTTGAAACTTGACCAAATAAAGGAGTTCTCAGTTTTGTCTCTATGGTTTGTTTCCTCTTCAAGTAGCCCTAGGCACAGACTGTGGAAAAGCACTTTCAATGAGAGGGGTTGCCAAGCATCTAAGAAATAACGAGTTTCCGAAGTACCAGCAAATATTTTTCCACCCAATCTTGATGATTCTGGTTGCTAATGATCAGTACACAAATCCCACTTGGCTCACCAAATTGTGTTCTTCTAGGTTGAAGCGTTCGCCTACAGTAGAAGTTTTTATATTTAGGTTTAGCTCTGTTCTCTCCTATATAGATACATGAATTTGGAACTCTAAATCCAACATGGTTTGTAGTAGCTCTTTGAAACAT